>NC_060173.1:29360247-29512747 GCF_021184085.1 Oncorhynchus gorbuscha | reverse complement strand
GTTGTCCCGACGGATATATTATTTCGAATAGATATTAGAAAAACACCTTGAGGATTGATTATAAACAACATTTGCCATGTTTCTGTCGATATTATGGAGCCAATTTGGAATATTTTTCACCGTTTTCGTGACTGCAATTTCCAGGAGCTATTTCGCCTACAAAAATAATATTTTGGGAAAAATGATCTTTGGCTTTCTACCTGGGAGTCTCGTGAGTGAAAACATCCAAGTTCAAAGGTAAACAATTTAATTTGATTGCTTTTCTGATTTGTGACAAGGTTGCCTGCTGCTAGCAAGGCATAATGCTATGCTAGGCTATCAATAAACTTACACAAATGCTTGTCTAGCTTTGTCTGTAAAGCATATTTTGAAAATCTGAGATGACAGGGTGATTAACAAAAGGCTAAGCTGTGTCTCAATATATTTCATTTGTGATTTTCATGAATAGGAATATTTTTTAGGAATATTTACGTCCGTTGCATTATGCTAATTAGTTTCAGCCGATGATTACGCTCCCGCATGCGGGTTTGGGAGTCACAAAAGGTTATTAATATCCAGGAATATTTCAACTTTCTCTGGTCATAGCAGTAACAACATGAATTGGTGCATGAGGCAGAAATAATGCAGTGAGACTTGAGTTTTGCCATCAGCTGGAAGACCCTTTTCTCAGCTGAGGGATAGAGAGTGGCTGAACAATGAGTGAGGTGAGAGGCAGCCTCACCGCTGCACTCTCCCTCCCCTCAGGCTGACCATCACATGCAGGCCATCAGTCCGGTAAAATCAAAACAATTATAAAATATATGTATGCTGACTCAGCTGTAATATTACCAGTGTGATCATATACCAAATGGTTTAAAATATAATTTCTAAAATGTTCTGAGATGAACATTGGTAGGGCAATTCAAGCATAGCCAATATGCAGTGTTAATGTATTGGGCCTATAGCCTACTGCACAAACCTCATAATGCTCATTGGTTTACGTTTAAGTCGTGTTTAAAAAAAATCTGAGTGGTAGATATCGGCTTGCATTTTGACTCAAAGTGATCTTGACTAAGAAAATGTTGGTGAAACAGTGTAAACATTAAATGTGATGAGCGTTCAATGACTATGTACATAGGGCAGCAGTCTCTAAAGTGCAGGGTAGAGTACCGGGTGGTAACCGGGTAGAAACCGTGACTATGGCTCAGGGCAGGGTACTGGGCGGAGGCCGGCTAGTGGTGACTGTTTAACAGTCTGATGGCCTGGAGATACAAGCTGTTTCTCAGTCTCTCAATCCCAGCTTTGATGCACCTGTACTGTCTTCACCTTCTAGATGGTAAACAGGAAGTACGAGGTTTTACTTCTCATAGGACGCGTGTCTGTTTGTAGGCTCCTTAAACTACTAACACGTCAAGCCTAACTACTAACACTAATTACACGTTGACCCTGTCCTGTGGGTACCTGCATCACAGAGACGTTTGTGGCCTGATAGAGGAAGTAGAGGTGCTCTGCATTGATTGGAGGAGACAGGATAGGAGGGCTTGGTTCATTGGCCCATGACTGACAGCCATGCAGGGAAAAGCAGCAGCATGTAAGAGAAACTCATGAAAGAAAGTGGATGAAAGAGTAGAGACACAGAGCCGACACAGAGCCGTTAGTCAAAAAGCAGAAAATAATTTTAAAAAGAGGGAAAGAATAGAAAAGAATGAGACCGTACATGCGTGATAAAACATTTACTAGATGGAATACATTCTGTGTCCTTGTTTGTAGATTGTCTGAGTGTTTTAGCGTTGGTATGAGGGTAAGCTGGGGTTGTTGTGCACTTGACCAATGTGTTGGTGTGGGTGTCTCACCTGTATTTGCCAGACTGCAGGCTGGAGAGGTGGTAGTACTGAGCTCTGAGGTACATCACTGCCCTCTGGCTGTGGCTGCTGGAGGTGCAGGGGAGGGATGGGCTGAGAGGGGGGCAATGTCACCTGCTGGGGGGGCACCTACAGGGGGTAGGGGGAGTGACAGAGATAAGAGATCTGCACAAATCAAATGGCCATATCTCAGACAAGACTCTCCATTATCTATTCCCCAACACACTGCTCTTCAAACACACGCACCATCCCTCCCCCAGAGGCCAAACCACCTGTTTCACACTGACTCTCATCCAACATGCAACTCCCCCAGGCACTTACCTACTGAATCACATTGATTTATAGTAATCCTGTCTCATATAGCCTCAGTACAGGTTTTATAGCATGGATTTTACAGTACACACACACTACTAAAATTGCAGAAGGATAGCATATAAATAGTGTATGTATACCATATAAACAGTATATGTTAAGAGAAAGGATGGGTGTGACAGTAGAGGGAAGAGGTGTGCATTTGCAAGGGCCAGTTTTTAAGTACCTGAGGGGGGAGTGGTGGGTGGTAGTAACCTCCATACTATAATTAGAAACAAAATACAACAAAGGGTAAGAGGGAGAGGAAAGAGGACAGAGGTGAGCAGAAAAAAAGAGAACGAGAGATGGAGGAAAATATAAGGAGAGAAAGCATAGGAAGAAAGAAAAACAGAACCAAAAGGAACGCAGAAAGAAACAGAAAGAAAGAGCAAGAAGTGAGATGGTCCACCAATGTTTTCAACAACATGCTAATATTGGCCTTTTGGTAAGAGCCCACAGAAGCCTCTGATCCAGATCTATTCATAGTGATCGATGATCTAGGTGTGATCAGCTGAGGAACAGCAGTGTTGTGGTGGTGTACCTGTTGTGGGGCCCCAGGGGCAGGCTGGGAGCTTGGAGCCCCAGGGGCAACAGTGGTATGCTGAGCAGCAGGAACCACCTGACAAACAGGACAGAGGGAGAAGCAGAGAGAATGAGATAGAAACTACATGGGACTTTATGATACATGCAGAGACAAGAGTTGGGTACTGTTACTGTGAGCACATATTAAATGCATTGTGTGTGCCACATTAATGACTCACCATGGTCTGCTGCGGCTGACGTGATGGGTCTGTTTGGACAGGAGGAGGGGCCTGTGGCTGAGGCTGCTGACTGGGAAGAGAGGTGTATGACATCACCGGCTTTGTCTCATGAAGGACAGAGGAACCCTGAGCACTATCTGTCATTTGATTGGCTGAAAGAGGGAGGGGTAGAGAATGGAGAGATGGTTTGTCAATTGATAGTTCATAAACACTAGATTAAGACTATAATGTAGGTCAATAATACAGAGCCCTGAGAGCAAAAAGGCAGAAGGTACAGACCAGTCTCAGTCTGCTGTGGGTACTGGTCCACCTCTGGCCTCTCTGATTCTGTCTGGACTGGAACCTGGACTGGAATCTGGGACGATACTGGGACAGAGACTGGGAGCTGCCCTGTAGACTGGGGTATATAGGGAACCCCCTGTGGCCCCAGCTGTGCTGTCTGAGGGGGGATGTAGGGGGCCATGGGCTGGGTTGGCTGCTGGGTGGGCTGTGGGGGGATGTAGGGGGCAGCCTGTTGGCCTGGCTGGGGGGCTGCCTGAGGGACAGGCTGGGCTGGTTGGGGGGCCTCTGTGCCGGGCTGGAGCCCTGGTTGAGGTTGGCCCTGCTGCTGCTGCAGTAGTTGTTGTTGCTGGCCCTGCTCCTCCTCCAGCCTCCTCTTCTCCTGTTCCTCTCGCACCTTCAATTTCATCCCATCTAGTTTAGCTTAGTTTAATTCATGATTGCAATACCATACATCACATTTATCCAGGATTCAAGCCAAAGATTCCATTGAGCCGGTACAGACCTGTTGCCTCTGCTCTCGCTTCCTGCTGATGAGGGAAACTCTGTCCTTGATGGCCTTAGCCATGGTCTTATGGTCCCCTTCACACACGTAGCCAGACTCCACCTGACAAAGAAACACACACACACCACACACACACACACACACACAATAGGGCAGTGTTAGGACTTGACTCACATTTAATGTTATTTAGTCTAGATGATGTTTGTAAGTCAAGAATTCCTAATAAATAATCAGGAATAATAAAGATTGTGTCTCAAATGGCAGCCTATTTGGGACACAGTCAATCTCTCTCTGAAGTGGACATTGTGTTGCCACCCACCATCTCCTGGGCCACGTCCTCAGGGACATCCTTGCTGAGGTCGAAGGAGAACTCAATGGCCTCGTTGTCCTTGTATTTCCCCTTCAGCTTCTTGACATCCTCTATCCTCAGCCAAAGCTTGATGGCCTCCATTTCACCGTCGTCCTCTTCGGCCAGCTCAACACGCACCCCTGTCTCCTCCTGGAAGAAGGCATGGTTCAGCAGGTCCTTTATCGAGTACCTGGGAGAACGTGGGAGGGGGATGAGAGAGGATGAGTCAAATCAACAGACATCTTTAACACACTTTGAAACGGGTCATATTTTGAGACGGTCCTGGGTGGTTGAGTATGAATTACTCTCCCTGTATCAGTGTTTCATTAGTGGTTGAGTATGAATACTCTCCCTGTATCCGTGTCTCAGTGGTTGAGTATGAATACTCTCCCTGTATCTGTGTCTCATTAGTGGTTGAGTATGAATACTCTGCCTGTATCCGTGTCTCATTAGTGGTTGAGTATGAATACTCTCCCTGTATCGGTCTCTCATTAGTGGTTGAGTATGAATACTCCTCCCTGTATCTGTCTCATTAGTGGTTGAGTATGAATACTCTCCCTGTATCGGTCTCTCATTAGTGGTTGAGTATGAATACTCAACCACTATGAATACTATGTGTTTCAGACATAAGGAAGTGGATGGCTGCAAACTTTCTACTATTAAACTCGGACAAAACAGAGATGCTTGTTCTAGGTCCCAAGAAACAAAGAGATCTTCTGTTGAATCTGACAATTAATCTTAATGGTTGTACAGTCGTCTCAAATAAAACTGTGAAGGACCTCGGCGTTACTCTGGACCCTGATCTCTCTTTTGAAGAACATATCAAGACCATTTCGAGGACAGCTTTTTTCCATCTACGTAACATTGCAAAAATCAGAAACTTTCTGTCCAAAAATGATGCAGAAAAATTAATCCATGCTTTTGTCACTTCTAGGTTAGACTACTGCAATGCTCTATTTTCCGGCTACCCGGATAAAGCACTAAATAAACTTCAGTTAGTGCTAAATACGGCTGCTAGAATCCTGACTAGAACCAAAAAATTTGATCATATTACTCCAGTGCTAGCCTCTCTACACTGGCTTCCTGTCAAAGCAAGGGCTGATTTCAAGGTTTTACTGCTAACCTACAAAGCATTACATGGGCTTGCTCCTACCTACCTCTCTGATTTGGTCCTGCCGTACATACCTATACGTACGCTACGGTCACAAGACGCAGGCCTCCTAATTGTCCCTAGAATTTCTAAGCAAACAGCTGGAGGCAGGGCTTTCTCCTATAGAGCTCCATTTTTATGGAACGGTCTGCCTACCCATGTCAGAGACGCAAACTCGGTCTCAACCTTTAAGTCTTTACTGAAGACTCATCTCTTCAGTGGGTCATATGATTGAGTGTAGTCTGGCCCAGGAGTGGGAAGGTGAACGGAAAGGCTCTGGAGCAACGAACCGCCCTTGCTGTCTCTGCCTGGCCGGTTCCCCTTTTTCCACTGGGATTCTCTGCCTCTAACCCTGTTACGGGGCTGAGTCACTGGCTTGCTGGGGCTCTCTCGTGCCGTCCCTGGGGGTGCGTCACCTGGGTGGGTTGATTCACTGTTGTGGTCGGCCTGTCTGGGTTTCCCCCCTTGGGTTGTACCGTGTCGGAGATCTTTGTGGGCTATACTCGGCCTTGTCTCAGGATGGTAAGTTGGTGGTTGAAGATTTCCCTCTAGTGGTGTGGGGGCTGTGCTTTGGCAAAGTGGGTGGGGTTATATCCTTCCTGTTTGGCCCTGTCCGGGGTGTCCTCGGATGGGGCCACAGTGTCTCCTGACCCCTCCTGTCTCAGCCTCCAGTATTTATGCTGCAGTAGTTTATGTGTCGGGGGCTAGGGTCAGTTTGTTTATCTGGAGTACTTCTCCTGTCCTATTCGGTGTCCTGTGTAAATCTAAGTGTGCGTTCTCTAATTCTCTCCTTCTCTCCTTCTTTCTCTCTCTCGGAGGACCTGAGCCCTAGAACCATGCCCCAGGACTACCTGACATGATGACTCCTTGCTGTCCCCAGTCCACCTGGCCATGCTGCTGCTCCAGTTTCAACTGGCCTGGGCCCTAGGACCATGTCCCAGGACTACCTGACATGAGGACTCCTTGCTGTCCCCAGTCCACCTGGCCATGCTCCTGCTCCAGTTTCAACTGTTCTGCCTTACTATTATTCAACCATGCTGGTCATTTATGAACATTTGAACATCTTGGCCACGTTCTGTTATAATCTCCACCCGGCACAGCCAGAAGAGGACTGGCCACCCCACATATGCTCTCTCTAATTCTCTCTTTCTTTCTCTCTCTCGGAGGACCTGAGCCCTAGGACCGTGCCCCAGGACTACCTGACATGATGGCTCCTTGCTGTCCCCAGTCCACCTGACTGTGCTGCTGCTCCAGTTTCAACTGTTCTGCCTTATTATTATTTGACCATGCTGGTCATTTATGAACATTTGAACATCTTGGTCATTTTCTGTTATAATCTCTACCCGGCACAGCCAGAAGAGGACTGGCCACCCCACATAGCCCGGTTCCTCTCTAGGTTTCTTCCTAGGTTTTGGCCTTTCTAGGGAGTTTTTCCTAGCCACCGTGCTTTTACACCTGCATTGTTTGCTGTTTGGGGTTTTAGGCTGGGTTTCTGTACAGCACTTTGAGATATCAGCTGATGTACGAAGGGCTATATAAATAAATTTGATTTGATTTGATTTGGTTGAGTATGAATACTCTCCATGTATCGGTCTCTCATTAGTGGTTGAGTATGAATACTCCTCCCTGTATCTGTCTCATTAGTGGTTGAGTATGAATACTCCTCCCTGTATCTGTCTCATTAGTGGTTGAGTATGAATACTCTCCCTGTATCGGTCTCTCATTAGTGGTTGAGTATGAATACTCTCCCTGTATCGGTCTCTCATTAGTGGTTGAGTATGAATACGCTCTCTGTATCTGTGTCTCATTAGTGGTTATGAAGCTCAAATCACACTGGATAAGAGTGTCTGTCAAATGATCAAAGTGAGAATGTGAGCTGACCTCTCGTCCTTGTTTTGTCGGATGCATCCCTCGATGATCTCCTTCACCTCTGGGATCGCCACCTTGTCGAAGCTGGCCGGCTTCACCCCCTATAAGACACAGACCTCCCAGTCACAACCCACACATTGTCAACACACTGTTTCCGTGATTCTAACTTCCGGGTCTATCCAGGGTTGCAGATAGAAATGTCTTGTACAGAGCTGAAATTATGACATATTTTACATGACGGAAGTATGTCTGTTCTATGTAATATATTTCCATCTGCGCCTTCTGTGGCGTTGCTCTGTCGCCTCATATCAGAGAACAGTGTATAACACTGTATTGGACTGCAGTGCACGCTATATGTTCAAACTTGTGTAATTTTAATGTGATCTACTTGAGTGTTCCTTGTGGGAAAACAAGGTTGTTCAGGGGGAAAAGAGCCAAATAGTAATGGAGTCTTTTTACAGGCACTAACTCAGTGATGGTTCGTTGGACAAAGTGTATGAGGAAAATGAATGGCATTTTTGCAGGGATTTTGGATAAACCCAGAAAATAAGGTCTGTGGTAAACACAGGTTTAGGAGATATTATACAATCTGTTCTATGAGATAATCTTCATCAGCTAACATCACATTTAGTGAACAAAGGCTTCATAATTCATAAAGGTCATGTTAACTGACTAATCTCAGAACAAAATGTAAAAGATCTCCTAAGCCTGTGCTAACCTCAGACCTTAGGAATGTCATTCCCATAGGGATGTCTGAACAAACCAGAGGTAACTTATTTCCGGGTTATAAGACTGCAAGCTGGCGAGCTCCATAGTCACCAGGTACAGCAGTCTTGTCTCAGAGCAAGGTTCAGCAGCAAGCCACTGTGTCCAGGGCCTGTGCTTACTGAGGACAACTAACCTAGAAATCTACATGTGAACTCTGGAGTTATGGTGACACTCTCACTCTTTGAAGATTAGGGCCTGGTGCTGTTTGTTGCTGGGAGTTGGGGAGAAGAATGGTGGGGGAGAGCATGGATTCCAGAAAACAGGGATGATGAGGGGGGCGGAAGGAGAAGTGAAGGAGTGATGCGGGGAAAGGAGTGAAGGAGATAAAGAGTGAGAAGGAGGAATGGAGGAGGGAGCAGAGGGCGGATGTGTGACGGTGTCAAGTGATGGACAGGTCTACAGAGACAGCAGCAGACTGTCATATATGATATCTGAAGCTCTGATAGTCATAAGGTTGCACACTTCTGATGGTCACAACGCGATAAGTCTGTGGCGTATATACTGATTCCGGGAATGCATGTTACTTATCAAGAGAGTTTAACAAATGTTTAGCTAAGGTAAAAAAGTAACCTGTGTCATGTGGCGCTCATGGAAGAAACAGGCACGTGCAAGAAGGTATACCTACTACCTCCCAACGTAGTTGTTGATCAACCGTGCTCACTGACACTGGCAGCCGACATTCGATTCCTAGAATGGCAATGCTGATTGGTGAGAAAATAGGCCCACCTTCAAAGGCCCATTTCTAACCATAATCATGAAGTATCTATGCTGAGGTGTGTGTTTTCTTCCTTTGGGTCCAAGTCGAGGCCCAGTTACACTCAACACAAATGACAGACTCAACACGCCTCAAGAGACAGAACGAGACAAAGCGCAAAAGATAGAGAAAAATAATGTAGGCTGCAGGATTGAAGGAGGTGGGAAAAGAGGTAACGGAGAGAGAGGAAGAAGGCTCGCAGGGAAGACAGAAAGAGTGGGGAGAAAAAGGCAAGTGGCAAAGAATGGCTAATGATGCAAATTAAAAATCATTTAGCTCAAAAGGGACAGCCAAGCAGTGAGAGAGAAGGGGCAGATAAGAGGGAACTGGAAAGAGGAGGAGAGCGGGTGGCAGATCGAGGACAACAGGCAATTGGGGTTGAGGCAGCGGAGACTTACGCTGGTGACTCTGCGGTAGATCTGTGCAGCGTTCTGGCACTCGGAGTATGGGTACTCTGAGGTGGCCATCTCCAGCATGCACATCCCAAAGGCATACACATCCACTGACTCGTCGTACTTCTCCTCATACATCTCAGGCGCCATGAACTCAGGGGTACCTTAAATCAAATACAACCATTCAGAACTCTGTGTCTCTCTGTGTGTTCGTCTCCATCTCCGAGTGTCACACCCCAAACGCCCCTCTTCTCCTCTAACCAAGAGGAGGAAGAGTGACCGGTCCACCGCTGCCTCCAGGTGAGCAGAAGCTGCGAAGGAGAGTAGAGAAAGAGAGAGGAAGGAGAGAACAAAAAAAGGGGGGGGGCGGGTTCAGTTAGACTGTAGAGAAAGAGGCACAAGTTTCTCTGTGTAAGACCTGGTTATCTGTGGGGTGACACCTTGTATAGGGAGTCTACAGAAGATGGCTGGTGTACAGAAAACACTGTAGGGGGGGCCAAACTGGTGTTAGACACACACTTTGTCAGTTTAACTACTGACAAGCTGTAGAATGGCCCGGTTTACCAATCAGAACCTGGTTAGTGAGTTGAACGTCAATGATCAGGGGCCTCAAAATGGCATAGAAGGGGCACAAATAGTAAAACTAGCTATGGAAATAACTTGTGTCAAGACCTTACATTTCACAACTAAACCCTCAAACATAACCTGTTTCATACAAACATACCTTTGAGTAGTCTGACTCACCTGTCCTCCTTGACCTGGGGAGTAAGGTGTTATGGTGATGGCCGAGAGAAGCAGATCCCATAGCTAGTTAGTGAAACAGTGCATTTCTGGACACCAGCCTTATTCAAATAGCAGATACTCTGCTCTCAAACTTCTAATGGTCTTACACAGAAAAACTCTAATGGTTATTTGAAATGATTCGTTTTTTGTAAGGTGTGTGTCACAGTGCACTCGCACACTTACCAGGCCATTACAATACTCACTGACCAGCAGTACCCTACTTATTCCTTTACTGCAGAACGGAGCACAGCTGAGGCTACAGCCTACAGTCTCAAAACATACCCGAGAGTGTGAAAGAACAACAACAAAAAGGCTGATAAAGGAGAAGAGGAAAGTGGGAAGGGGGGGCTTTCCAGACAGAAAAAGAAGCAGACATTATTCTCTGTGCTCCTGACATTTTTTAAAGGACAGAGACAAACACGGACAAAAACCTGTAGGGCCAAACCCTTCAAAAAACAGAAACGGCAAACGTTATTGGCATCACTGGCAAACAGACCACATATTTCCAAACCACAGAGCAAAGACCAGTCTGAGACAGAACACATAACCAGAGGCCATACCTGTAACCCTGGCCTGGCTAGCCTGACAGTTAAGGCATGACAAGTGGATTGAGATTAATATTTCACAGAAATTGGCACTACTTACTCTCAGTAGGAGCCTGAAAGTGAACTTTCACTTTGTGGAAGAAAAAGATAATCAAATCAATTCTGTCACGAGTAATCAGCCCTGGTGGACTCGCTGACATAACACAGTGTGTGTAAAGAGAGGGTTAGTGGGTCTCCCCATGGCCTGGCCTCCACTTGAGCTGTGGTTTGAAAGGAGAGCTGAAACATTGTGGTCTGCTTTCCAACCACATTGTCAGTAAAAAAAAGAGAGAACAAATAAAATAATCTAACCATTCACAACCTCAATGTTAACTACAGTATAATGACCTTACACAAGACATCACCATTGGAGTTTAGTGAGGAAGAAAGCAGAGCACAGTAAAAGATAGCTGGTGATGTTGGAGTCTTACCTATGACACTCTTGGCAAAAGAGGACCTCTTGAGTGTTGCTAATCCCAGGTCTCCTATCTTGACGGAGCCTGTGGGCCCCGTAATGAAGATGTTGTCACACTTCAGGTCCCTGTGGATGATAGGCGGGGCCCTGGTGTGGAGGAAGTGAAGGCCCTTCAGGATCTGCCTACACCAGCTCCTCAGAACTTTGATCTTCATGACCTTGAAGCGCTTCAGATACCTACAGAACAGACATAGGGGTAAAGATGAACATCACACAACCATCCTCATCACATTACACCGATTTGGGTAACTAGGACCAACAATTGAATCACGATGATAGACTGGTGTTGAGGTCTGTGTGTGAAAGTGAGACTCACGTTTTGAGTGTTCCAGAGGTCATGAGCTCTGTGACCAGCACAATACACTTCCTGCCTTTAACAGGGGCCTCCCAAGAGTCGTAGAAGCGGACAATGTTGGGGTGCTGCAGCCCCTTCAGCATGCCCGCCTCCTCCTTGAACCGCTGGCGCTCCGACTTGGACAGCTTACGGTCCTACAGGGGGGGGGGGGGGGGGGGATCAATACAGTTGAGGGTCAATACAGTTGAAAAGGGTGGATTTAGCTTACATGCTTATATGAGAAATACTTTTTTACATGCAGGAGAGTCAAATAACAATGGGAACAGTAGCCTATTACTAGTATGCCAAAGTGAAAGCAGCTAGTCTACATTTTGGCAGTTATGCCGAGTGTTGTTCTTACAATAAAGAGAGTTTAGTGAGCTAAGCATTTGACAAGAGGACAAGTCTGCAAACATTTCCGTCAGTCAATGTTTTCTCTGGCGTGGGGCACTGACATGAGAGGAATGTGTGCAGCTTTGGCCTACTTTTCCACCAAACGAAAACAAAAGAGCCAAAGTGTGAGATGAATGTGAAGTGGATACATGTGAAAAACCTAATTTCCCCTGCCTACTAACCAACTCCCCTCAGTCTAACATCGCAAAGCATACAAAATGTCTTCAGTAGGGACGGGCGTTTTTCTTGGTCAGGTCATGTGGTCAGGAAAAACAGCTAAATCTACTGAGCAGACAAGACCAGCCTACCACAAAACACACAATACAGCTTCATGCATCTATTTGAAACAAGTGATTGCTGATAAAGAGTTCAAGTCAACATACAGATTAAGCAGACTACTACTACTCCTAGTGCACTCTAATACAAACACAGAATTCTAGCCTAAAGCACTGACAAAATATCAAATACAAGTCAAATACCTTCATGCATGTGTAGGCTAAAAGTCTTTACTCTATATGATAGCCAATCCCTACATTTTTGGACAAATATAAGAACCAACATTTTCTTCACTAAAAGAGTCCGCAAATAAATTGTTCTAACTAAAAAGTCACATTTTACAAAAGGCTTTTGTAAATACTAAAACGAGATTAAAAACGTCCAGAGTCGTTAGGCCAATAAGCCTCAGTCTCAGGGTTGCCACAAGTTGCCAGATATACTGCTGGACTGACCTACATTTGCACTGAGACCAGACCACAATATAAAACCTCAGTGCAATGATCTGGCAACCCAGCACTAGTCAACCAAGCCCAGAATAGAACCCCCTCAGTCAAAGACCTGGCACCCTGCCTGGTTGTCCAGGAAACACTCCCCATTGTTTGAGGAGAGCACAGAGGGAGAGAGAACTTTCTCAACAAAAGAACAATGAAACAGCACACTGCTCTGCAGTTAAAGAGGAACTGAGCTGTTCCAACTCTGAGGCTTAGGTCTGACTGATGAGAGTTGGGGACCGTTACTAGGGAGGGAGTTTTGGCAAACAGGAGACAGAGGGATGAGGATTCTTTGGAAACAAGGCAGCGTTTGTTGTAGGGGGGGACAGGGTTGAGGGGGGGGCAGAGTATATTTTAGTCGGAGGAGTGACCCTGAGCCTGGATGAGGGGGTGCTTGCTGTGCCCCCTGACCAACTGGCCTAGTTTCAGTATCTGCTGGGCCCGTGGTGTGGGCCAGTGGTTCCCCTTCCAATTTCTTTGCTCTTTCTTCAGTGCATGTGAAAACAGTCAAACAAAACATCCACGGCAGAATTCAATAGCTTCATTCTTTACCCCCCCGTTGCCCTTTTTCCCCTAATCCCAAACAGACCCCTCGCCCCTACACATTAGGGCTGGGCGGTATTGATGCACAGATCGTTTTGGGTTTTAACTTGACCTTCTATAACAGTATGTGAATGTTTGGTTTGTTAAATGTGATACTGTATATAAATGGATGGATACATGGTGTATCAGTCAAAGGTCTGGACACCTACTTATTCAAGCATTATTTTTTACTGTTCTCTAAAATGTAGCACAATAGTGACGAAATCAAAACTACGAAATAACACATGGGGGGAAAAAAGTGTTATTTTACATTTCAGGTTCTTCAAAGTAGCCAGTCTTTACACACACCTGGAATTCTCTCAACAAGCTTCAACTAGAATGATTTTCCAGCAGTCTTGAAAGAGTTCACATATATTCTGAGCACTTGTTGGCTGCTTTTCCTTTACTCTGCGGTCCAACTTATCCCAAACCAACTGAATTGGGTTGACGTCGGGTGATTGTTGCTCGCTCGCAACAGCAAGAGAGGTATCTAGCAACAGCATGCTAGCTAAATTGCCATAAATGCGCTTAATGCTTTTCGACCTGCACCCCAAATTAATATAGTTGGTTCAGAGTTTGTTTTGATATTTCAACCTGTGTGTTCTGATCACATCTGGTGGGTGGACAAAATCAAAATGCGAGCGATGGCACATTTAGGCAGCATGTTAGGCCTACACATGCATATACAAACACCTGCATACACAGTCTTTCTCTGAAAACACTATTGTTTTCATTTGTAAATGGGCACCATGCTGGCACAGAATGTTCTGGGTAATGGGTTGGGTAAATATTAGAGGTCGACCGATTAATCGGAATGGCAGATTAATTAGGACCGATTTCAGGTTTTCATAACAATTGGAAATCCGTATTTTTGGACCCCGATTTGGCCCCAATTTTTTTTACACCTTTATTTAACTGATGCGGAACATCAATCAGCGAAAATTTCAGAGTGCCACCTATAGTTTTCGATAAAACTCAAACTTTCATTAAAACACACATGCAAGGTACTGAATTAAAGCTACACTCGTTGTGAATCTAGCCACCAAGTCAGATTTGTAAAATGCTTTACGGCGAAAGCATGAGAAGCTATTACCTGATAGCATGCACCCCCCAATATACCTGAACGACACCTAAACAAAATATTTTGCGGTAGCCGGCGCTACACAAAAAGCAGAAATAAAATATAAAACATTCATTACCTTTGACGAGCTTCTTTGTTGGCACTCCTATATATCCCATAAACATCACAATTGGATATTTTTCCCGATTAAATCCATCATTGCATAGCCAAAATGTCATTTTATGAAGGCCGGTCTGATCCAGGAAAATTCCCCTTTACAAGACGCAACATCACTTTTTAAAATTACAAAAGTTGCCTATAAACTTTTACAAATCACTTCAAACTACTTTTCTAAACCAACTTTAGGTATTAATAAACGTTAATAATCTATCAAATTGATCACGGGGCGATCTGTATTCGATAGCAGCAAGTCTTGAAATCATCGTCCATGTTTTCACTTTCATAACATCCTGCGGTGCGCCCCAAGACAGGAAGTGCCTTTACGTCATCTCACCAAGGATAAAGAAGCCATGAAATGCCAGTACTGGCGACATCGTGTGGAAGCTGTAGGGATTCGAATCGGATCCTCATCTATTTTCCCTCGCCTTAAACAATACATTGACTGGCGGATGAATATTTTTGTGTTTTTGGTGAATAGTTTTCCCAGGCATTTTTACTCCTAAACATGTTCTGTTATATCCACAGACACAATTTAACCAGTTTTAGAGACTTCAGAGTGTTTTCTATACACACATACTTATCATATGCATATACTATATTCCTGGCATGAGTAGCAGGACTTTGAAATGTTGTGTGATTTTTAACAAAAAGCTGCGAAAATTTGCATCATCCCTAACAGGTTTTTAAGAACACATTCTTATTTTCAAGGAACGGTGGGTTAACTGCCTTGTTCAGGGGCAGAAAGACAGATTTCAGTTCAGTTAACTAGTCCAACACACTAATCTCATTGCACTCCACGAGGAGCCTGCCTGTTACGCGAATGCAGTAGAAGCCAAGGTAAGTTGCTAGCTAGCATTAAACTTATCTCATAAAAAACAATCCATCATAATCACAAGTTAACTACACATGGTTGATGATATTACTAGTTTATTTAGCATGTCCTGCGTTGCATATAATCGATGCAACGCAGGGGGATGATTTAACAAAAGCGCATTTGTGAAAGAAGCACAATCGTTGCACGACTGTACCTAACCATAAACACCAATGCCTTTCTTAAAATCAATACACAGAAGTATATATTTTTTAAACCTGCATATTTAGCTAAAAGAGATCCAGGTTAGCAGGCAATATTAACCAGGTGAAATTGTGTTACTTCTCTTGCGTTCATTGCACGGAGTCAGGGTATATGCAACAGTTTGGGCAGCCTGGCTCATTGCGAACTAATTTGCCAGAATTTTACGTAATTATAACATAACATTGAAGGTTGTACAATGTAGCAGGAATATTTAGACTTAGAGATGCCACCCATTAGATAAAGGCTCCGTATTACACTGAAATAATAAACGTTTTGTTTTCAAAATGATAGTTTCCGGATTCGACCATATTAATGACCAATGGCTCGTATTTCTGTGTGTTATGTTATAATTAAGTCTATGATTTGATAGAGCGATGGTAGGCAGCAGCAGGCTAGTAAGCATTCATTCAAACAGCACTTTCATGCGTTTTGCCAGCAGCTCTTCTCAATGCTTTAAGCATTAAGCGGTTTATGACTTCAAGCATATCAACTCCCAAGATTAGGCTGGTGTAATCGATGTGAAATGGCTAGCTAGTTAGCGGGGTACGCACGAATAGCATTTCAAACATCACTCGCTCTGAGACTTGGAGTAGTTGTTCCCCTTGCTCTGCAAGGGCCACGGCTTTTGTGGCGCGATGGTTAACGCTGCTTCGAGGGAGGCTGCTGTCGATGTGTTCCTGGTTCGAGCCCAGGTAGGGACGACGAGAGGGACGGAAGCTATACGGTTACACTGGCATTACTAAAGGGCCTATAAGAACATCCAATAGTCTAAAGTATATGAAATACAAATGGTAGAGAGAGAAATAGTCCTATAAATACTATATTAACTACAACCTAAAACTTCTTACCTTGGAATATTGAAGTCTCATGTTAAAAGGAACCACCAACTTTCATTTGTTCTCATGTTCTGAGCAAGGAACTTAAACGTTAGCTTTCTTACATGGCACATATTGCACTTTTGCTTTCTTCGGTTTCATTATTTGAGGCTAAATTGATTTTTATTGATGTATTATATTAAGTTATAATAAAAGTGTTCATTCAGTGTTGTTGTAATTGTCATTATTACAAATCTTAAAATATATATTTTTACACTGAGACATACGAGCAGAGACAGGATGTCGAGTGGTGACAGACTATGGTGCGTTACCACCACCAACAGCACGGATGGAGAAATGACATTTAGAATGAGAAGCTAGCCTACTAGCTAGAGGCTAGCTGGTAGTGCTAGCTTGCAGCAGAGATAAAAGGGGTTAGTTATCAGTATTAGGGATGTAATGATTCACCGATAAACACTTGAACTGGGGACTGATGCGTAAGATAAAAGTACACCAGTCTGCGGGAGCCCAAACCGATCCAAATATAGCATGCATTGGCCAAAAAACAATTCAAATGTTAAGAATTGTCGGTTCACTAATGTCTTTTATTCATATTGTTTCCCTTCATATCTGTAGTGATGGAATTGATGCGTCCTCTCCTTCAGTTCAGTAGCACATCAAACAAAAAAAGCATGTTACGGCATATTAGGGTTGGGCGGTATCCATATTGTGTCTGTGCATTCCCAGGATATACCATATTACCAGTAGTGCACACAAGGGGCGCAATTGTTTTTCCAAAAGAAAAAAAAACGCCACTTACCAGAATGCTAACAATGCAAAAAGTACTAAGGAACTCTCATAGTGGATGCTAGGAAAATGCTAACAAGCACATGCAAACCTTTACTACTAGGACAGGCAACCCAGCGCTTAAAGTTATGCAAGTATGTCAAAACGCAGTTTGCCACACACAACAAACATTAGATAGTTAACTTAATAGTTAAGAAATATAGCTGCAAACATTGGTAGTGAATTTCATACAAGTGTAACATGACCACCTGACTTAAGTCGCTCTGCAGGAGTGACTCACCTCACAAAGCTCACATTTTGCTTAGGGAGACTCTTTGTAAACAAACACTTGTGACTGGCTTAAACCTCTGTTTTAGGAAACTAGTACCAGAAAGCTTCATAATGAAAAATCTTTAACAATGAAACATTTGCTAGGACACAAGCTGACTACAGGTATCTATTTAAAAAGCACTAATATTCAAAGCCCTGAAAAAGTTACTTACTAGAATTTAAAAAATGTTAACACATACTAAGGAATCTTCATAGACAATGCTAACGAATTGCAAAAATCGCTGAAGTTGGAGACTTATCTCCCTCACCAACTTCAAACATCTGCTATCTGAGCAGCTAACCAATCGCTGCAGCTGTACAGTCTATCGGCAAATAGCCCACCCATTTTTACCTACCTCATCCCCATACTGTTTTTATTTATTTACTTTTCTGCTCTTTTGCACACCAATATCTCTAACTCTCTACATGACCATCTGATCATTTATCACTCCAGTGTTAATCTGCAAAATTTTTATTATTCACCTACCTCATGCCTTTTGCACACAATGTATAGACTCCCCCCCTTTTTTTCCTACTGTGTTATTGACTTGTTAATTATTTACTCCATGTGTAACTCTGTTGTCTGCTCACACTGCTATGCTTTATCTTGGCCAGGTCGCAGTTGCAAATGAGAACTTGTTCTCAACTAGCCTACCTGGTTAAATAAAGGTGAAATAAAAAATAAATACAAATAAAAAACTAAATTCTAACGAGCGCATTGAACATATTGAGTTTGACCTGAACTATACAAGTCAGTCAAAAACGCTACTCACAGTTTGCTGCACGCACAAAACAAAAACGTGCCAGCAAGTCTCTTTCACTTCTTCGATATAGGGGGCGCTCTTTTAATTTTTGGATAAAAAAACGTCCCCGTTTTTAAACAAGATATTTTGTCACGAAAAGATGCTCGACTATGCATATAATTGACATCTTTGGAAAGAAAACTCTGACGTTTCCAAATCGGCAAAGATATTATCTGTGAGTGCCACAGAAGTGATGCTACAGGCGAAACCAAGATTAAATTTCAAACAGGAAATGCCCCAGATTTTGAATGCGCTTTGTTCCAATGTCTTCTTATATGGCTGTGAATGCGCAAAGAATGAGCCTACACTTTGTCGTTTCCCCAAGGTGTCTGCAGCATTGTGACGTATTTGTAGGCATATCATTGGAAGATTGACCATAAGAGACTACATTTACCAGGTGCCCCGCTTGGTGTCCTCCGTTGCAATTATTGCGCAATCTCCAGCTGCGTGTATTTTACCATGTGGTTCAGAGGAGAAACCAAACTGCCACGAATGACTTATCATCGAATAGATATGTGAAAAACACCTTGAGGATTGATTCTAAACAACGTTTGCCATGTTTCTGTCGATGTTATGGCGTTAATTTGGAAAAAAGTTTGGCGTTGTTTGGCGTTGTAATGACTGAATTTTCTTAGCCAAACGTGATGAACAAAACCGAGCTATTTCTCCTACACAAATAATATTTGGGGGGAAAAAAATGAACATTTGCTATCTAACAGAGTCTCCTCATTGAAAACATCCGAAGTTCTTCAAAGGCAAATTATTTTATTTGAATGCTTTTCTTGTTTTTGTGAAAATGTTGCCTGCTGAATGCTATGCTAGCTATCAATACTCTTACCCAAATGCTTGTGTAGCTATGGTTGAAAAGCATATTTTGAAAATCTGAGATGACAGTGTTGTTAACAAAAGGCTAAGCTTGTGAGCCAATATATTTATTTAATTTCATTTGCGATTTTCATGAATAGTTAATGTTGCGTTATGGTAATGAGCTTGAGGCTATAATTACGCTCCCGGACACGGGATTGCTCGACGCAACAGGTTAAACAAGAGGGGAATTTCTGCTGGCACATGTTGCTACAGTAAGTGACTTAAAGCTCTTGTCAACGTGTGCTTGTGTAAAAAAAAACACACCACATGACTGGGGACTACCATAAACTACATAATAATGTGACAGATGAAATGAAGAACGCAATGTTCTTTATCTCTTAACGTATTGCATAAGTTGACTGCAGGTATTTTTTTTTTAAGTAGCTACAAATATTAAACTTAATTTTAAAAAACTTAAAAAAGACAGACGATATTGAAAAACCATCCTGTGTTTTTTTCAAAATACCCCAGTATACATAGTAGTGTGCGGGAGACAGCTAACGCCAACGGGAGGTAGGCCCGTCCCTGATCAAATAGGCTATTCACACATTTGCATTCAGATGGCAGAGGCTTTCACTATGACAAATAATAGGCTTTATTACTTTGACAAACAATGTCATTTTCTGGGCCATTGTTACCAAATACCCCGTAGAAAATTGTGTTTTACCGGAGTGAACGTAACTCACATCCAACTGCTGATTGGGGTTGTCAATCATTCAGGTTTTATTTAGATTGTTCAGGTTCACCACCATAAGAAGTAGTTTTGCTTTAAAAACAGTCAGTGTATTTGGCCATTTTAACTTGAACGGGGTCATTTAAAAGGACAGCAATATTTTTTGTGAGCTGCGCATGGTCATATTTATTGGTCAGAGCGGGAGAAGCTCTCCACGGTTTAAACTGTTCGTTTTTGATAAGGTAAAATCCAAAACTGTATTATATGAATTGGCTAAATGCCATGTTAATGTCTAAATATAAATATTGACATAATACATTTGAGGCAGTACTATCTGCAAAATGAGAAGTTAATCAGTAGGCGATTGTGTTTTCAAATAAAACGTGGGAGACAAAAAAGCATAAATTGCCACACACACACACACACTAACAGAGAGCCACTCAGCTTAGAGAAGTCATCTCAGACAGATCCAGCTGAGGCCCAGGGCCTGGTTGCATAAAACATCTTAATTGTTTACCTTAAAGCTGCACTATGCAACTTTTTGGGCAACCCAGCCAAATCCTCATATAAATCTCAGTTATAGATCTGTGATTCTCATTGAAAGCAGTAGATATTTTCTATGAGTGCTATTCAGATCCTTCCTGTTCTTAAGTTATATTTTTGTGTCTTTCACCTTCGGTTTTGTACACCAACTTCAAACAGCTGAAAATACTATATTATTGGTTATTGAAAAGATATTTCACAGTGGTTTAGATTGTACAATTTCTCTCTACACTAACAGGCTGACAGCACTCGCGTGTGCGAGCATTCCAAAATAAATGTAGAAATCTGTTATTCAATTATTGCACCCACACTGCTCACGCATGCCAACGAGCGTCTGCGTTGCCAAGGGCTACAATAGAAATCAGTTCTATTTCTGACGCAGATCGCGCTGCAAGCCCTCCCTCTCACATCTCCTCATTGGTTTATACAAGCAGGTACACACATGCCATCTCATCATTGGTTATACCCACGTGGGTGACTGAAAGACTAACGAGGTCAGTGGCTGTAATGCACCTAAATTTATGAAACTTGCCAATGGCAATATAAAGTCAAGAGAAGAAAAGGCCTAGAAGGAAGAGAGATGACTAGAAACGATTCAGTTTACCTTTTTATGTGTGGATTAATTGGCGGCGTAGAGGACCTTGTGCAACTCAATGTTTCTATCCCTGGACAAATTAGCTAGCAACAGCAAGCTAGCTAAATAGGACAAATTAGCTAGCAAGTGTAAGCTAACTAGCCATAAATGTTTAATGCTTTTAGACCTGTCCCCAAATTAATATAAATTGGTATAGAGTTTGTTTTGATATTTTAACCTGCGTTTCGTGATCACGTTTGGTGTGGGGGGACAAAATAAATTTACGCACAATGGCGCACCCGTGCAGCCGGTTTGGGTTCCATGTAAACATTGCTTGTTTTGTCACAAACAGAAATTGGGCAAACTATTTGTGGCGGAGTGATTTCTGCACATTGCACCTTTAAGGAAAATGTTCCCTTACCTAAGGGAATTGTTTGAAGGTGTTGCATAGAGCCCCTCAAACAGTTCTTTAGGTGAGGGCATAATTTAAGGGTTTCACGGTAGTTTGAAGGCCTGTATGGCAGAAAGAGTCTCGGGTGACAATAGAGATGACTTGATTCACTGGCTGAACATGTCAAAGATATGCATTTATTCATTAGATAATAAAACTTATTTTAGTAACTTTTTCAGAACTTGTTATTACTTTTGAGCACGTCAAGCTAATTGACTAGCTAGCTAGCTTTGTAGCCATTGAATGTGCACCTTCCATTGTTTAGCTAAGTACCTAACTAGCTGGGTGATGGATGTTTTACTTTTGAAACCAGGGCAGAGGCAAGCAACATTAGCCTCCACAAATGCTGTTAAAATGGATAAACTTATCTCGCTATATAAACTCAGCAAAAAAAAAGAAACCTCCCTTCTCCAGGACCCGGTCTTTCAAAAAAAAAAAATTCAACTTCACAGATAATTGTAAAGGGTTTAAACACTGTTTCCCATGCTTGTTCAATGAACATTAAACAATTAATGAACATCCACCTGTGGACAGGTCTTTAAGACACTAACAGCTTACAGACGGTAGGGAATTAAGGTCACAGTTATGAAAACTTAGAACACTAAAGAGGCTTTTCTACTGACTTTGAAAAACACCAAAAGAAAGATGCCCAGGGCCCCTGCTCATCTGCGTGAATGTGCCTTAGGCATGCTGCAAGGAGGCATGAGAACTGCAGATGTGGCCAGGGCAATAAATTGCAATGTCCGTACTGTGAGACGCCAAATACGGCGCTACTTGGAGACAGGACGGACAGCTGATTGTCCTCCCAGTGGCAGACCACATGTAACATCTGCACAGGATCGGTACATCCGAACGTCACACCTGCGGGACAGGTATAGGATGGCAACAACAACTGCCCGAGTTACAACAGGAACGCACAATCCCTCCATTAGTGCTCAGACTGTTCGAAATAGGCTGATAGAGGCTGGACTGAGGGCTTGTAGGCCTGTTGAAAGGAAGGTCCTCACCAGACATCACCGGCACCAACGTCGCCTATGGGCACAAACTCACCGTCGCTGGACCAGACAGGACTGGCAAAAAGAGCTCTTCACTGACGAGTCGCGGTTGTGTCTCACCAGGGGTGATTCGCGTTTATCGTCAAAGGAATGAGTGGTACACTGAGGCCTGTACTCTGGAGCGGGATCGATTTGGAGGAGAGGGTCCGTCATGGTCTGGGGCGGCAATCTCAACGCTGTATGTTACAGGGAAGACATCCTCCTCCCTCATGTGGTACCCTTCCTGTAGGCTCAATCCAGACATGACCCTATAAGCATGACAATGCTACTGCTCGTTCTGTGCGTGATTTCCTGTCTTGCAGGATCCAGCTCCAGAGTACAGGCCTCGGCGTACCACTCATTCCTTTGACGATAAACGCAAATGTTCTGCCATGGCCAGTGAAGAGCCCGGATCTCAATCCCATTGAGCACGTCTGGGACCTGTTGGATCGGAGGGTGAGTTCTAGGGCCATTCCCCCAAGAAATGTCTGGGAATTTGCAGGCGCCTTGGTGTAAGAGTGGGGTAACATCTCACAGCAAGAACTGGCAACATCTCACAGCAAGAACTGGCAACATCTCACAGCAAGAACTGGCAACATCTCACAGCAAGAACTGGCAAATCTATTTACACGTGTTAAGTTTGCTGAAAATAAACGCAGTTGACAGTGAGAGGACTTTTTTTTGCTGAGTTTATGTACTGAATTAAGCACTTAAGGGACCTCATGGGCAACATGAACATCTTCACTTAAATTGAAGAGGGAAAGTCACCTTAAAATGTTTTATGCAACTGACAACGTTAAAGAAATGAGAAAAGTAGGAAAATGTTTTATCCAGCTCCTGAGCTCCTATCAGCAGCAGATATGGATTTAAAATGGAAAATGAACGTGTTCATGCAAAAAGATTCACTGCATCAAACCGTATTGCATCAATTAATTTCCCTAATCAAACCGAATCACACCAAATAATTTCAAACTAAAGTATCGTTCTTGTCTCGGAGCCAATCAGTATCTTTTCTATTAGTAGTAGTAGCTAGCTAGTCAGTGTAGCCAATTCATCAAGGTCATAACACAAGAAGTGGTTGCTTTGTTGTAATTATTTTTGGCATTAACATTGTATTAAAAAAAAATATCAAAACGAAATTAATCCTGCACACACAGATTGGCTAGCCAAACATCCCAACTTCAACCACTACAATACTAACATAATTCCCTGGATCAGAGCACGGGCACCGACTAACACCCTGGAACTTATCCCAAGTTCAGGTTGCATGAGCACATAGCATCTGAGACCAAAAACACCATCTGATTCCAAAATTGTTAGACGCACACGCTTTGAGATTCGCAGACCAGGGGGGCCTCAGCCTGAATAATCTGCAGACTGTCGCTAAGGTCATAAACGCAGGTTATAGCAGTCACCACCAGAGGAGATGGCCAAGACCACCACAACATTAACACAGGTGCAATGGCTCCCTTCCAGCCCTACTTTCCTCCTTTCTTCTGCTAATTTCCTTCTAAAACTAGCAGGTGAAAATATATGACCACCTTCTCTCACAACAGTGGCGGTGAAGGAAGAGAGAAAATGCAAGGAAGCTAGTGGAGACTTGAGACACAGCCAACATCCTTCAAATGTCATTTGAAAGGTGTGCCAGCCAAAGGAAGGGACCTATAAAATACAGGAATAAAGCAGTAATAAATCCCCGGGTGGCAGGCAACAGCAGTAATGAATGACTAGACTGCAGTCATGAGTCACAGCAGCAGCTCTCAGTGTGTGTCTAAGACTGGGAATGAGTCAGCTCAATAAATAGCAATGTTGCCACTGCTGTATTTCAAGCCGATACCCTAGCATGGATAAGAAATAGCTAGCAGGTGTATGCCTTTTTTACTTCTTAACGAGGGGAGATTCCTGGCACAACAGTCAGCACTGGGCTGTCAAATGGCCCAGGTGCTGTGAGGCCGCTTTCACACAGAGCATTATGGATCCAGTCAAGCCCAGGCTTCCATGGAAGAGCACACACTGCTACCAGGCAAAGGCTGTCATAAATAACCTATGTAGTCTATAAATAGAGCAAGGAAAATTAGAAGGGTCTGTGCCCACTCTGAGGCCTGTCTCTGTCAGGTCTCTGCTCTGAGGATGACATTGGGGGAAAATACACTTAAAAGGGAGGCAGTTTCACTGGTCTGACTCAGGCCATACTGGCAACAGAGGCAGGGCACCTATTTTCCATCGATAGGACCGTTACACGTTTAATCAATTAGCCCTCACATAGATTTGGTGATACATTGATTGCATACTTGGCTGATGTTGTTTGGCTACAATCCATCAACTGTTACTTCCAATTGTGGTGTCCTCTATACATTTTACATGCATGTGTGGAGCTCCCTGGTGGCCACAGGGCATGACAGTAGAGGTCAGTGGTTCAGCATATACAGAGACGAGCAGTCAGCCAGGCTGAACTACAGTTGGACGAACAAAATGTTTAGCCGAGTTCCACAGGTCAGTGGAGGCTGGTAGAAAACTCACACATACACGTTAACCCCGTAACATATGTGGGTTAGTGAGTGCATGCATGTGGGTGTGTGCCCAGCGGCGTGCGGGTTAGGACGTCATTGTAAATAATAATTTTTTCTCAACTGACTAACTGTGTGTAGCAACTAGCGAGATTGTATGTGTGGAGAGCTGGTGTACGGCAGTAGGCTATATGGGGGGAGGGGGCGTTCTGGCTATATAGTGCCTAAATGGTACTGACACACGTGAGGTTGGCCAATGAATGACTGCTTTTGATTGTCAAGGCCCAGGAGCAAAGCTAATGATTGACACTGAAGATTTTTTGCTGACATATGGGGAAAAAAATATTCCCTAGAAGCTGTATTGAATGAATGAAGTACAAGCCAGCTAACCAGCTAGGAGAGGCTGAGCTCAGAGCAACAGTACAAGCCAGCTAACCAGCTAGGTGAGGCTGTTTGAGCTCAGAGCAACAGTACAAGCCAGCTAACCAGCTAGGAGAGGCTGAGCTCAGAGCAACAGTACAAGCCAGCTAACCAGCTAGGAGAGGCTGAGCTCAGCGCAACAGTACAAGCCAGCTAACCAGCTAGGTGAGGCTGATTGAGATTAGAGCAACAGTACAAGCCAGCTAACCAGCTAGGAGAGGCTGAGCTCAGAGCAACAGTACAAGCCGGCTAACCAGCTAGGAGAGGCTGTTTGAGCTCAGAGCAACAGTACAAGCCAGCTAACCAGCTAGGAGAGGCTGTTTGAGCTCAGAGCAACAGTACAAGCCAGCTAACCAGCTAGGAGAGGCTGTTTGAGCTCAGAGCAACAGTACAAGCCAGCTAACCAGCTAGGAGAGGCTGTTTGAGCTCAGAGCAACAGTACAAGCCAGCTAACCAGCTAGGAGAGGCTGTTTGAGCTCAGAGCAACAGTACAAGCCAGCTAGGTGAGGAGCAACAAGCTCATACAGATCTGCTTATCCTCCTGATCACATTAGATTGAGCGTTTTCTTTGGTTCACACAAAACATAAGAGCTACAGCAAAGCTTCAGTCTTCCCCTCTTTATCCATTAGATTAAGATTTAAAAAACAAGAACTGTCTTTGTACAGAGAAGCCTCTAGAAATCTCTAGTCTAAATCACATCAGATCACACTAACAGAGTTAGCCAGAAGCCAGCCAGAAATCCTGCTTGTACGAACCTCGGAAATGGCTAATCTCGTTAAAACAACATTGCGGGTTGGAAAATAACCCTTCAATTCTGGCACAGAATGGTTTCCTAATTCCACAGTGGTCAGCTTTCTAATACAATAGTTGGCATCTAACGAGTGTTCTGGCACAAAATGGCTACTTTGTGTGTCACTGGCCGCAATGGAAGAAACACATTGGTTTTGCCATGTGAATGGATGGGATGTTAAGCCTTCATTGGCCAAACCAAAAATCAAATATAGTCCTCCAATGAAAGATGACCCCTCCATAACATTTTAAACCCATATATGGGTTAACAGCTATGGATGCAAAAGTCTATGGGAGGGGTCACTCATCTCCACATAGTGATTGACTGAAGGGAATTTCAGAGGATCATATTACAGACCATCGAACCCATATGGTCCAGAATGGCAGAACAGTTGCTCCAACATAGCTCTGGAATGCCATTGAAGAGCAGTCAGGAGGAGAGACAAGGAGAGGCCACTAGAATTCTATGGGGAACATAGCCTGACCAGCTGGCATCGTGGCAGTCCCTAGATTATACCAGCTCTGAGCCAGGCTGGCAACCTTCTGCACCAGGCCTTCTGAAGGATGCCTGCCTCACAGTTCTCCTGCTCAGCTTTCTATGCTGGAGCTCAGCCAAATGAGGACGGGAGGGGGGATGACATGCTTCATTGAGGCCGGGTGAGAGGGGAGTCTCTTAAATGTATTCGTCTCTTCCTCCCCCCTCCTGTGAGGTGACCTACTTATTGTTCAAACATGCCTGCAATGTGAGATCCGAATGAGACAGAGGGTGTGTGCGCGCACGGGTGGGTGGAAGATTCAACGTTTTTAACCAGACCATATGGCTTCCAGATTGAAAGTATCAAGGGGCCATTCCATTAACATTTTGTTAGTTGTTTTAACACTAAAACAAGATTTAAGAGCTTTATGTGGGGAAACTTGTCAAATGTGTTGTGGCTGGAGTTGTGCTGTTGCATTCAAATGCTTCCAGCTTCATCTCACACTTCCGTAGAGCAAGCAATAGCAAGTCCGATTAACATATGTGCTGATGAACACAGATCAACAAGCTCTTCCCACTAAGACAGGTTCCTGCCTGAGTCTGATTAATTTATCAATATCCTAAACAACCTACAGATACATCAGGGAACGCATTTCAACATAATCACTTTCATAACGAGGGTTGTCACGGTACCAGTATCGCGATACTCAGAGGTATTGTGGCAAGGTAACAAAACATGAAGCAGACTGAATTTCCTGAGGAAAACAGCACTAATGTTGGAAACTAGCAGCCTTATGTTGTCACCCAGAATCACATTTATTCTCCAATCTATAGCACACATAAATAGGTACAAGTAGGTTCAGTCTGATTTGCATTTTCCTTTTTGCCAATGAAAATCAAGTCTCGTAGTATCGGGATACTGGTATCCAGACAACCCTAGACATAACTTGTACACAATGTACATTGACTACAATAACAGTTGGGCAATCTTTTTTGCCTTGGCTTTTTTATCAGCATTACACTGTGTGTGTGTGTGTGTGTGTGTGTGTGTGTGTGTGTGTGTGTGTGTGTGTGTGTGTGTGTGTGTGTGTGTGTGTGTGGTGTAGAATAGTTAAATCCATGTTACAAATCCCTTTTGGCCCGACAGTCTTGGGGGGATGGTAATGAGACCCGTAACATAACTCAGGCAAATTATAATAGTGGCAAAGTAAAAGTGTGAACGAAATAACCAGGACAACTGAAATCTACCGTCAAACTCGAGGTTTATTTGAAAACACACGGTAATGGGGGGGGGGGGGGGGGGGGGGGTCCGCCCAGTTCCAAAAATACAGTGGGTGGTCCGCCCAATTCTAACTAGTGTATTTAACAAAGTCTACCTACGGGTAGTGTATGCCCATGGGCGACTTGTCTTGGTTTCCCCTTTTCCCACCAGCAAACAAACACCATAACCAAAAACAATACTCACAGGTGATGACAAAGTGCTATGGAGGTGCTCAAACAAAAAAATTGCTCAATACATAAAGAGAGTGAAACAGAGAGATCTACAGACATGGCATTTACAGAGAGATTGAGCTCTAGAGCAAACAACTCACAGGGTTTTTAAACCAAGGGAAAGGAACTGTGATTGGGTGGGAAACAGGAGGAGGTGTGTCTTCTGATTGATGATTGATTGTTGACTGATTGGGAGAAGGGGAGAAAAGAAACACACAGGATACTTGTATCCATAACAATCCACAAGAATTGTGCTGTCGGTCAAATACTAAAACGCACTGTCCCTTTCATGTCTGTCTGACCACACATGCTTAAGATAGACAACAGGGAAATCAATACACATGGAGCAGCAACAGCTTTGCTTCAATAACCAAGGTACTGTAGCCCAGCCAGATCAGATAGGACTCAAAAGGCTCTTGGCACTAACATGCAGTAAAACAATAAGTTGAAACCTGACTGGTCCCATGCCAGTGAAGAGCAGTGTATTTAATACTGTAATGACTTTGGTCCACAGAGACATGGGTGGACTGGGTTACAGGTAGGGAGGGGGGGGGGGGGGGGGGGAGAAAAGCAGCACGTAGTTTTGCATGGGTCAATAGAATGTTTCGTAGACATCTTTCTTGGGATTTTACATTCAAATCATATCACATTTTATTGGTCACATACACATGGTTAGCAGATGTTAACGCGAGTGAAGCTTAGTGCTTGTGCTTCTAGTTCCAACAAAGCAGTAATATCTAACAAGTAATCTAACAAATTCACAACAACTACGTAATACACACAAATAGAAAGGAATGAATAAGAAAATGTACACAAATATATGGATGATCGATGGCCGTGCGGCATAGGCAAGATGCAGATGGTATAGTATACAGTATACAGTATATACACATATGAGATATGTAAACATTAAAGTGGCGTTATTTAAAGTGACTAGTGATACCGTTATGAAGTCCATTTATTAAAGCAGCCAGAGATTTGAGTCTATGTTGGCAGCAGCCTCTGTTAGTGGTTGCTGTCTAGCAGTTTGATGGCCTTGAGATAGAAGTGGATTTTCAGTCCCAGCTTTGATGCACCTGTACTGACCTCACCTTCTGGATGGTAGCGGTGTGAACAGGCAGTGGCTCAGGTGGCCTTCCTGTGACTTTGGGTGCTGTAGGTGTCATGGAGGGCAGGTAGTTTGCCCCCGGTGATGCGTTATGCTGACCTCCCTTACCATGTGGAGAGCCTTGCGGTTGAGGGCGGTGCAGTTGCCGTACCAGACGGTGATACAGCTCGACAGAATGCTCTTGATTGTGCATCTGTAAAAGTATGTCAGGGTTTTAAGTGACAAGCTAAAATCCTTCAGCCTTCTGAGGTTGAAGAGGCGCTATTGCGCCTTCTTCACCACGCTGTCTGTGCACCATTTCAGTTTGTCCGTGATGTGTACGCCTAGGAACTTAAAACTTCCCAGCTTCTCCACTACTGTCCCGTCGATGTGGATAGGGGGGTGCTACCTCTGCTGTTTCCTGAAGTCCACGATCATCTCCTTTATTTAGTTGACATTGAGTGAAGTTATTTTCCTGGCACTAAACTCCCAGAGCCCTCACCTCCTCCCTGTAGCCTGTCTCGTCGTTGTTGGTAATCAAGCCTACTACTGTAGTGTTGTCTGCAAACTTGATTGAGTTGGAAGCGTGCATGGCCACGCAGTCGTGGGTGAACAGGGAGTACAGGAGGGGGCTGAGACGCACCCTTGTGGGGCCCCAGTGTTGAGTATCAGCGGGGTGGAGATGTTTCCTACCCTCACCACCTGGGGGTGGCCCGTCAGAAAGTCCAGGACCCAGTTACACAGGGCGGGGTCGAGACCCAGGGCCTCAAGCTTAATGACAAGTTGAGGGTACTATGGTGTTAAATGCTGAGCTGTAGTCAATGGACAGCATTCTTTCAAAGATATTCCTCTTGTTCAGATGGGTTAGGCCAGTGTGATGACGATTGCATCGTCAGTGGACTTATTGGGGCGGTAGGCAAATTAGAGTGGGTCTAGGGTATCATGGAATTAGAAGGTTTGTGGTTGACCACAATGCTCCCTTCAGACTTCCACAAAAGAAGAAATATGAGCCCGGGCAGAGAAGCGAGAGATTGAACTTCACTCAACTTTCTACAGTTTTCCCATTTAGTTAACATTATCAATGGTTCGCTCTACTGTGGAAATTGTGATCAAATCAACACATTAGCCACATCCAATGTAATATACTGAAACAAAACAAGCTATGCAAGATTTAATATGTAAAACCGTGCAAGAAATGTTCTTGGAATAGGATTCTATTGCATTGACAGGCACGACTCACTCTACACAGACCGGTCCACCATAACCAATCAGAGCTGCAGTAGGCCTATATGCAAATAGCCAGTGTCATACACGGATCTGTGCAATTCAGTTTGAACTGAACTGTGTTGAGGCGACAGTATGAGCGGTCGCGAGTAGATCCGCACGGTTTGATATCAAAGTGAGAGCTGTATGTAGCCACCTGTGCACATTTATTCATATTCTTTCCTAGTTAGTGAGTTATCGGCCCAATTATAGCTCATTTGTAGTCAATGGGGGAATGGTTGCTTCCAACAGGAGCACAAAATGTGAGCATTTCTAGCAATCTTTGAAAAGCGAATCAGGTATAAGGGATTTTTGGTGTCTTAAAGGGGTAGTGTTGCATTTTGAGACAGCCTTGAATAAGCTAAGTACCCAATAGACAGAGAGTAGCATAATTTGTCTCATTCTCTGTCACAATGGTATGAGAACAATGACTTATTACGTAAAGTGGTTTCTAGCATCAATCCACATTTTCAGTCACCTTGTCTGAAAGACAAGTGGATAAACAGGTTTATGTCAAGCCCTGCAAGTCTCATGGAATGTAGACATTGAACACCACACATTGGCTGCTACTGTAGGCTGAATGACAGAACAGCCATTTCCATGTTAAAATGTTATGGGATGCATTTTCCTCCACTCTTTTTGATTATAGGACGACTCTGGTAGGCCTACATTTTGATCAAACAGCCACAGTAGCCTACTGGGCCACTGTTAAAACTAATTAAGCGGGTACAGCGTCCGTGTTCACAGTAAACGCGCACCAGAGGTTGAACAGAATTTTCAAAACTTTGAAATTGCTGCTAAGCTGATTTTTTTTTTTTGCGAACATTGGATGACTACACACTCCAAAGCCTGTGGGTTGATAAATGGAAAGCAGATCTGAAAATAAGCTCAAAAAAATAAAGGGAACACTAAAATAACATCCTAGATGTGAATGAATGAAATATTCTAATTAAATACTTTCTCTACACAGTTGAATGTGCTGACAACAAAATCACACAAAAATGATCAATGGAAATCAAATTTATCAATACACGGAGGTCTGGATTTGGAGTCACACTCAAAATTAAAGTAGAAAAACACACTTCAGGCTGATCCAACGTTGATGTAATGTCCTTAAAACAAGTCAAAATGAGGCTCAGTAGTGTGTGTGGCCTCCACGTGCCTGTATGACCTCCCTACAACGCCTGGGCATGCTCCTGATGAGGTGGCGGATGGTCTCCTGAGGGATCTCCTCCCAGACCTGGACTAAAGCATCCGCCAACTCCTGGACAGTCTGTGGTGCAATGTGTTATTGGTAGATGGAGCGAGAAATTATGTCCCAGATGTGCTCAATTGGATTCAGGTCTGGGGAACGGGCGGGCCAGTCCATAGCATCAATGCCATCCTTTTGCAGGAACTGCTGACACACTCCAGCCACATGAGGTCTAGCATTGTCTTGCATTAGGAGGAATCCAGGGCCAACCACACCAGCATATGTTCTCACAAGGGGTCTGAGGATCTCATTTCGGTACCTAATGGCAGTCAGGCTACCTCTGGCGAGCACATGGAGGGCTGTGCTGCCCCCCAAAGAAATGCCACCCCACACCATGACTGACCCACCGCCAAAGCGGTCATGCTGGAGGATGTTGCAGGCAGCAGAACGTTCTCCACAGCGTCTCCAGACTGTCACGTGCTCAGTGTGAACCTGCTTTCATCTGTGAAGAGCGCAGGGCGCCAGTGGCGAATTTGCAAATCTTGGTGTTCTCTGGCAAATGCCACCTGTGGGCGTTGGGCCCTCATACCACCCTCATGGAGTCTGTTTCTGACTGTTTGAGCAGACACATGCACATTCGTGCCCTGCTGGAGGTCATTTTGCAGGGCTCTGGCAGTGCTCCTCCTGCTCCTCCTTGCACAAAGGCGGAGGTAGCGGTCCTGCTGCTGGGTTGTTGCCCTCCTCCACGTCTCCTGATGTACTGGCCTGTCTCCTGGTAGCGTCTCCATGCTCCTTTATTGGGGGTGTCTTGCTAAATGTCTATAATTTCCACCTGTTGTCTATTCCATTTGCACAACAGCATGTGAAATGTATTGTCAATCAGTGTTGCTTCCTAAGTGGACAGTTTGATTTCACAGAAGTGTGATTGATTTGGAGTTACATTGTGTTGTTTAAGTGTTCCCTTTATTTTTTTGAGCAGTGTATACAGTTGAAGTAGGAAGTTCACATACACTTAGGTTGGAGTCATTAAAACTAGTTTTTCAACCACTCCACAAATTTTGGCAAGTTGGTTAGGACATCTACTTTGTGCATGACAAGTAATTTTTCCAACAATTGTTTACAGACAGATTATTTCACTTAATCACAATTCCAGTGGGTCAGAAATGTACATACACTAAGTTGACTGTGCCTCTCAACAGCTTGGAAAATTCCAGAAAATTAAGTCATGTCTTTAGAAGATTCTGAAAGGCTAATTGACAAAATTTGATCAATTGGAGGTGTACCTGTGAATGTATTTCAAGGCCTACCTTCAAACATCTGTGCAAACATCAAACATCTTCAAACATCATGGGAAAATCAAAAGAAATCAGCCAAGATCTCAGGAAAAAAATTGTAGACCTCCACAAGTCTGGTTCATTCTTGGGAGCAATTTCCAAACGCCTGAAGGTACCACATTGGTCTGTACAAACAATAGTACGCAAGTATACACACCATGGGACCACGTAGCCGTCATTGAGGAAGGAGACTCGTTCAGTCTCCTTTAGATGAACGTACTTTGTGGCGAAAAGTGCAAATCAATCCCAGAACAACAACAAAGGACCTTGTGAAGACGCTGGAGGAAACGGGTACAAAAGTATCTATATCCACAGTAAAACAAATCCTATACTGACATAACCTGAAAGGCCGATCAGCAAGGAAGAATCCACTGCTCCATCGACCATCTAAAAGTAACTATTGCCTCTTCCTCTCTGCAATCAGAGGGCTGTCTGTCGATTAGGATTGCAAAGGGTCAGAATGTTAAGCACTGGAATTTTGCTTAAATTCAACAAAAAAAAGTTCTTATAAACAGTGAACCTTTTTTTGTGGGATACACAAGGCAATTCTAGGTCTTGTGGGATAATTTGGTTAAACTATCACCAATTCAATGAAATGTCAAATCTCTGCATGCACAGTGTATTCTTCCATCACATGGGCAGTGCACTCTTCCATCACATGTACAGCTGATTCTCAAGATCTTGCACACTAATGAGCCCATACTACTACACTGTCTGGACCAAGGACTACATGCTTTCTGGTAAGTTTTGATTACAATACTGGGTGGAGTGAATATATTTGATATAAAACACCTGTTTTTTAACTAGTAAATAGTAGCCTACAGCAAAGTGAACTTGTTAACCATTTCTGCTAGTTAGTTTTTGCTCCCATGTGGGTTTTAGCTTGCTTGAGCCTGCTAACTGAAATGTTAATTCACCTGTTTCCATACAGGTTTCATTTTAAAACATTTATCTTACAAAAGGAGTTTAATCTAACTGCTTAAATATTTATCTGTACATGGAATTGTATTTGTTGTTTTTTTTTTAAATTAATTTCCCCCTAATCTTTACAGGAAAATGCCACGGGCACCATCTGATGTGTGGAGACATTTCACTGCAGCTAATGAAGAAGGAAAAGCTGTGTACATTTGCAAATACTGTGCCAAATCATATGTGAAGAATGTAACAAAGATGCAGAATCATCTGGCCAAGTGCATAAAGTTTCCTCCAATACTCACAACAAGCGACCTCTGACTAAAGTCCCTCTACTTCTATTTGAGGTGAAAATTATGAATCAGACACCTTATCGATAGCAACAGCTCATGGTCCTCGTGGAATCAGAAGTTATTTTGACTCAATGGAGGAATGTAGTCAGAGAAATGCTGATGAATGTCTTGCTCGAGCTGTGTATGCAACCGGTTCACCTCTGATGCTCACAGGCAATGTGTATTGGAAGAGATTTCTGAACGTTCTTCGCCCAGCATACACCCCTCCAGCCAGACATGCTTTATCTAATCATTTGCTGGATACAGAGTTCAAGAGTTCAAGTGAAAGTCAAGCAAATCATAGAGAAAGCAGACTGTATTGCAATCATCTCTGATGTGTGGTCAAATGTTTGTGGGCAAGGAACAATTAACTTAATCATATCTACCCCTCAACCAGTATTCTACAAAAGCACAAGGGACAACAGACAACAGTCTCTACATTGCAGATGAGCTGAAGGCAGTTATCAATGACCTTGGACCACAGAATGTGTTTGCACTGGTTACAGACAATGCTGCGAACATGAAGACTGCTTGGTCTAAAGTGGAGGAGTCCTACCCTCACATCACAACCATTGGCTGTGCTGCTCATGAATTGTATCTGCTCCTCAACGACATCATGGCACTGAAAACAATTGATACACTCTACAAGAGAGCCAAGGAAATGGTTAGATATGTGAAGGGTCATCAAGTTATAGCAGCAATCTACCTCACCAAGCAAAGTGAGAGAAGAATAAGAGCACCACATTTAAGCTGCCCAGCAATGGCTGTTGGGGTGGTGTTGTCATGTTTGACAGTCTCCTGAAGGAGTATCTCCAAGAAATGGCCAAATCACAGTCTGCCGATATGGACAGCCCCATCAAGAGGATCCTCCTGGATGATGTATTTTGTGGTAAGCAGCCCAAAACCTATAGCAGTAGTCATTGCACGGATTGTGGGAGACAATGTCATCCTGTCTGATGTTCAGACTCTGCTTGCAGATGTAAGAGAAGAAATCTGTACTGCCCTGCCCACTTCACCGTTGCTCCAAGCAGAGGAAACTGCAGTTCTGAAATACATCAAAAAGCATGAAGACTTCTGCCTGAAGCCCATACACGCCGCAGCATACGTTGGACCCCAAGCATGCTGGCAAGAGCATCCTGTCTGGTGCAGAGATCAACAAGGTGGTGTCATCACTGCCATGTCTTGCTACCTTGGCCTGGATGAGGACAAGGTTCTTGGCAGTCTGGCGAAATACACTTCCAAGCAAGAGCTTTGGGATGGAGATGCAATATGGCAGTCGTGTCAACATATCTCATCAGCCACCTGGTGCAAGGGACTTTGTGGATCTGAGGCTCTTTCCCCTATTGCCTCAATCATCCTCCAAATCCCACTAACATCAGCCACCTCAGAGCGCAACTGGTCCTTGTTGGGGAACACACGCACACAAAAAAAAAGCACACAACAGGCTGACCAATACAAGGGTTGAAAAATGGGTGGCCATCTGGGCAATTGAGGCTTTTTGAGCCTGACAACGAGCCACCAACTTGGTTGAAAAGTGACAGTGAAGATAAGGCCTCAGACTCTGATGTTCAAGAGGTGGACATTGAGGAGGTCCAGGGAGAAGACATGGAAGCCTGAGAGGAAGATAGTCTAGAAACTAAAGCTTTGGTTATAATTTTACAGATGCATGTTGAAAACGTTTTTGGGAAATGCGATGGATCATTGGGGGATCATTCAATATTCCCTTTAGTTGTTCAGTGAAATCAGCCCATGTGAAGTCTACTCTAATTAAAAATTCAATTCATAACAACATTTATTTTCTTTTATTTTTTTAAGGATTTAATCATTTGCAATAATGTCTCCCTATGATTAGGTCAAATGTTTATGTTTTTGTCTCCATATATGATAAAAATACCTAATGCAAAAAACATCTACATTTAAAATGGAATATTAATTTGCATATATTCCCGTCAATTCCCACGGTAAGTTTCCACCTCTGAATATTCCCCAAAATGTGCAACCCTATCGCTGATCGAATGCGGGAATTGAATTGGTCTAAAGACAAGAGCAAAGATCTCTCATCCGAGTGAAAGTACAAAATTAGTCAGAAGCTGAGCAGAAATTACAATAAGAAGCATTTTAGATATGAGTTTACAAAACGCAGCAAGAGCTTTCTGCGTTCTTTTCTTTTTATGCGTGAAAATTCAGAATTCTGTATTACAGTGACCCCTGTTATACAGATAAACAGTGCACATTCAACACTGATATGCGCAACAATGACAGTGATATTTGCATTAATATGAGGCAACTCGTGGGGAATGCTCATATGAGATGACAACGTGCTCTTCACCAAACCAAACATTTTTCCATTCTCTACAGAGCTTTTGGTAGGCCATTATGGTAAATAAGAATGTGTTATTATTAACCGACTTGCCTAGTTAAAAAAAAAAAAAAAAAGACGATAAAGGTTTGAGATGGTAAGTTAGAGGGAGCATAAATGAAAGCGAAAAGGCAAGAATATATCGAGAGTCAAAGCAACAAAAACATTTACGAGCAGTTTGATTTGGTTATATGCTTTAGGTCTGAATCCTGGGGAGATAGTATAGATATGCCTCATGTCAACATCATCTCTGAAGAATGGAGGGGGCTGAGGAGAGAAGGAGGAAAGGGTGAGAGGGTGGGTGCATAGAGGGCTGAAGGGGGACTGGATGGGTAGAAACCGGTTGTACTTCACACCGAAGATAAGAAAAGCCTCAAGAATCTGACCCATTTTACATTCAAACAAGCATTGAGCTCAGGAGCACACTGAGCATGTGCAGGATTGTCTCTCTGCACTGAGCGACAGGGGAGGGAGGGGTCTGGTCTGTGTCAGCAGTATCTCCACAGGCTGTGTTGTCAGTGTGTGTGTTATGTGGGGTCTGTGCTGGTTCTGACAGGCTGAAAGCGAGTCAACATAAATATACATGTACTGAATGGGGTTAACCTCTGCTGTGCGTCTTGTCCTTTTCCCTGGAAAAGCAGACAGCCCATCTGAGCCTGTGCCATCGCTGGGCCTTTGGCTTGGCCAGAATCACCCTTTGCTACAGCTACTAAGCTGAAGCAGAATTGACTGTATTCAGGTGTTCTATTTAGCTAAGGCCCGAAGCCAGGTCAACACCTAATAAATAAATAACGCTTTTAGAAGAAATCAATATATGAATGCTAAATGGCAGCCCAGCCTCTTAAAGGGGAAACATCCGTGGCTGTGACTCAGGAGACTGAATCAGATCAACAAGAACAAAGATTGTCATATTCTATTTCAAAAAGCTTTGCTGCTTTTGCACTAATGATTGGAAGTCCCATAGGGCGGCGCACAACTGGCTTTGCTTCATCCGGGTTTGGCCGGGGTAGGCCATCAAGTTTTAAAAAATTATATGTTGTTAAATGACTAGCCTAGTTAAATAAAAGGTTACACACACACACACACACTGACCCCCCAAAAAATTCAGGAAGTGGTAGGTCCATCCTGAAATAAAATGTTCAGCTCTGTAACATTATATTCTATTGGCAATGGGATAGATCTCAGAGGAAATGCCAGCAACTCATGACTAAGGAGATAAGGCCTATCATAAATAGAAAGTGAGATTGCAATAGCGTAAGCAGCAAATGTCAGGAGAATTATTCTGTTTCCCCTGTAGTCATTTAGCAGTGGAAGACCGCAGCTGCTAAATCGTTGCCGCTACTCCAAGAAATGATATGATGCAAAAATGTTTTAGAATACATTTTTTTTAAATGTAATTTGATGGTAAAACATTGTCAGTGTAAACTTAATATGGATGTAAAGTTTTGAAGAAAAGATAAAGGAGCTATATATATTTTTTAAATAAGATAGTCTTTGAGAACTAACAATCACCAATGAAAACTAGACAGCCTAAGAAAAAATAAAAGTGTCATGTATGGGGGACCCATTGATTTTGTTAGCATAAGAACACGGCATGATGGCAAAATGTGTAGAATATCATGAAATCTGCTTTAAACCCACAAAATTGTGTCTCTGTAACCAAGAGGAGGACATTCAAATCTTTGGTCAGAGACCATGCATGCAATTGGCCACGCCCCCCATGCTAATTTTGCAAAGGCTGCTGATTTTTTTTTATAAGGGAAACATTGTTATTGGACTGTCCATTTCCCTTTTAAAAATAAATTATACGATTACAATGGACCACTGTATCCAGCAACAGATCCTTACTTTGATGGATGTAATTTATATGGAGTCTACAGCTCGCATTAAAAGCGATACCAATATGTAAAATGTTAGCTGCCTTAAGCATTCTAGTACAGTTAAATAGTTGACACACACACATAGACGCAGCGGTCTGAGGCACTGCATCTCAGTGCAAGAGGCTTCGCTACAGTCCCTGGTTCAAATCCAGGCTGTATCACATCTGGCGTGATTGGAAGTACCATAGGGCGGCACACAACTGGCCCAGCGCCATCCGGGTTTGGCCGGGGTAGACCATCAAGGTAAAAAAAAAAAAAATGATGTTAAATGACTAGCCTAGTTAAAGAAAAGGTTACACACACACACACACACACACACACACACACACACACACACACACACACACACACACACACACACACACACTGACCCCTCCCAAAAAATTGCTGGCATTTACGCATGTCCCCATTACCAGTAAAACAATCAAAACCTATTTCTTTCACTTACTTGCTGTTTCGTTGTTCAGTCGTTTCATTCTCAACCACGATTTCTATGGAACACCGTTTGGGTCGTTGCATGTCAAAAAAGGTACACGTTAACTAAGCTTGTTGACCAATCAGGACTCCACGTCACAGAATAATTTAACACATTCATACATTTTTTACGTAGTTATTAGATTACACTATCACGGATTACACTATCACTCGTAATTCATATGTCACAACGATTCATTGATACGTACAGTTGAAGATTGAGGTTTGCATACACTTAGGTTGGAGTCATTAAAACTCGTTTTCAACCACACCACACATTTCTTATAAAACTATTGTTTTGGCAAGTCGGATAGGACATCTACTTTGTGCATGACAAGTCATTTTTCCAACAATTGTTTACAGACAGATTATTTCACTGTATCACAATTCCAGTGGGTTAGAAGTTTACATACACTAAGTTGACTGTGCCTCTCAACAGCTTGGAAAAGCCCAGAAAATGATGGCATGGCTTTAGAAGCTTCTGATAGGCTAATTGACATAATTTGATCAATTGGAGGTGACATAATTGGAAAATCATAAGAAATCAGCCAAGACCTCAGAAAACAAATTGTAGAAATCCCCAAGTCTGGTTCATCCTTGAGAGAAATTTCCAAACGCCTGAAGGTACCACGTTCATCTGTACAAACAATAGTACGAAAGTATAAAAACCATGGGACCACGCAGCCATCATTCCGCTCAGGAAGGAGACGCGTTCAGTCTCCTAGAGATGAATGTACTTTGGTGCGAAAAGTCCAAATCAATCCCTGAACAACAGCAAAGGACCTTGTGAAGATGCTGAAGGAAACAGGTACAAAAGTATCTATATCCACAGTAAAACAAGTCCTATACTGACATAACCTGAAAGGCCGCTCAGCAAGGAAGAAGCCACTGCTCCAAAACCGCAATAAAAAAGCCAGACTACGGTCTGCAACTGCACATGGGAACAAAGATCGCACTTTTTGGAGAAATGTCCTCTGGTCTGATGAAACAAAAATAGAACTGTTAGGCTATAATAACCATCCTTATGTTTGGAGGAAAAGGGGGAGGCTTGCAAGCCAAAGAAAACCATCCCAATTGTGAAGCACGGGGTGGCAGCATCATGTTTTGGGGGTGCTTTGCTGCAGGAGAGACTGGTGCACTTCACAAATAGATGGCTTCATGAGGAAGGAAAATGTGGATATATTGAAACAACATCTCAAGACAGTCAGTCACAAGTTAAAGCTTGGTCGCTAATGGGTCTTCCAAATGGACAAGGACCCCATGCATACTTTGAAAGTTGTGGCAAAATGGCGTAAGGACAACAAAGTCAAGGTATTGGAGTGGCCATCACAAAGCCCTGACCTCAATCCTATAGAAAATGAGTAGGCAGAACTGATAAAGCGTGTGCGAGCAAGGAGGCCTACAAAACTGACTCAGTTACACCAGCTCTGTCAGGAGGAATGGGCCAAAATTCACCCAACTTATAGTGGGAAGCTTGTGGAAGGCAACACGAAACATTTGACCCAAGTTAAACAATTAATATAGAATGCTAGCAAATTCTAATTAGTGTATGTAAACGTCTGACCCATTGGGAATGTGATGAAAGAAATAAAAGCTTAAATAAATCACTACTATTATTCCGACATTACACATTCTTAAAATAAATTGGTGATCCTAACTGACCTAAAACAGGGAATTATAACGAGGATTAAATGTCAGGGATTGTGAAAAACTGAGTTTAAATGTATTTGGCTATGGTGCATGTATACTTCAGACTTCAACTGTATGCTATGATGCTGGTAAAGTTGTCTCGCGCACAGTGCTAGTCATTTAAAAAAAAATAACTAGCTCATGGATGCAAACAATGTTCTTCCACAAAAACATAGCAAAACAATCTGTTTCAGTAGCTATATAGTTAGCTAGCTAACTACAGTGGGGCAAAAAAGTATTTAGTCAGCCACCAATTGTGCAAGTTCTCCCACTAAGGTGAGAGGCCTGTAATTTTCATCATAAGTACACTTCAACTATGACAGACAAAATGAGAAGGAAAAAAAACTCCATAAAATCACATTGTAGGATTTTTTATGATTTTATTTGCAAATTATGGTGGAAAATAAGTATTTGGTCAATAACAAAAGTTCAATACTTTGTTATATACCCTTTGTTGGCAATGACAGAGGTCAAACGTTTTCTGTAAGTCTTCACAAGGTTTTCACACAGTTGCTGGTATTTTGGCCCATTCCTCCATGCAGATCTCCTCTAGAGCTGTGATGTTTTGGGGCTGTTGCTGGGCAACACGGACTTTCAACTCCCTCCAAAGATTTTCTATGGGGTTGAGATCTGGAGACTGGCTAGGCCGCTCCAGGACCTTGAAATGCTTCTTACGAAGCCACTCCTTCGTTGCCCGGGCAGTGTTTTTGGGATCATTGTCATGCTGAAAGACCCAACCACGTTTCATCTTCAATCCCCTTGCTGATGGAAGGAGGTTTTCACTCAAAATCTCACGATTCATGGCCCCATTCATTCTTTCCATTACACGGATCAGTCGTCCTGGTCCCTTTGCAGAAAAACAGCCCCAAAGCATGATGTTTCCACCCCCATGCCTCACAGTAGGTATGGTGTTCTTTGGATGCAACTCAGCATTCTTTGTCCTCCAATCACAACGAGTTGAGTTTTTGCGAAAAAGTTATATTTTGGCTTCATCTGACTTTCTCCCAATCTTTTTCTGGATCATCCAAATGCTCTCTAGCAAACTTCAGACAGGCCTGGACATGTACTGGACATGTACTGGCTTAAGCAGGGGCCATAATTCTGTCCATGTCATTGACAGTGATGCAAATTAATACAAGTAGTAAAATTATGCCATAATTGAATAGATCATGCTAAACGAGGTTGGAATGTTATATAAAATCAAAAGACATTAATTTGTTCATTTGACAAATCTGTTTAAATTACACTGGATGTTATATACTTTATAATTGCATTGGGGGCATAGTTATTTCACTGTACAGCCTTACCCCATGTCATTGATCCACAATCCATAGGTATCAGTCTACTCAGTGACACCCAGAGAACATTAGCGTCGTAGCCCTTATTGCGGGTCCCTGAAACAACTGTAAATGTAACCATATTTATTGCCAACTTGTGTGTATTGAACACTTCTGAAGGAAAAACATTACTGCGTGGATGTTTTGGAGTCTGATAACTGTGGATGACGTTGGGGAAAAATAGCTTGGGTATTGAGTAGACTGATACCCCATTTCACTGATCCCCAACCCTTAAGTAAAGCTGTACAGTGCAATATGAATGTCAATACTGCTGCCAATGACTGGTATGAATTGAGGGGAAATAAAACGGAGAAAAAAAACCCCCGTTGAAGTTGGAGACTTATATCGCCATCACTAACTTTAAACATCAGATATCTGAGCAGCTTATCCTTCGCTGCAGCTGTACAAAGGCTACTTATAACGTTAGCTTTGGGCAACAGGGTTATGTAGCTGGCTTGAAATTTATTTTCATTAACCTGTTAAGACTCTAGGGGCAGTATTTCATTTTTGGATAAAAAGACATGCCCGTTTTAAGCGCAATATTTTGTCACGAAAAGATGCTCGACTATGCTTGGAATTGATAGTTTTGGAAAGAAGACACTGACGTTTCCAGAACTGTAAAGATTTTCACTGCGAGTGCCATAGAACAAAAACATCTTGGTTTTGCCTGTAGATTGAGTGATCAGGAAATCAACAGGATTTCTGGAGGCACGTTTTCCATGATCTCCTTATATGGCTGTGAATGCGACAGGAATGAACGGACACTTCCTATCGTTTCCCCCAGGTGTCTGCAGCATTGTGACGTATTTGTAGGCATATCATTGGAAGATTGACCATAAGAGCCTACAATTACCAAGTGTCCCTCACGGTGTCTGCGTGGAAATTGGTGCGCAAAAGTCAGGTACCAGTATTTTTCCATCCGAATCAGAGAAGAATGCACGCTTCCAGGGAAGGGATTTCAATGAAGAGATATATGACAAAACACCTTGAGGATTGATTCAAACAACGTTTTCCATGTTTCAGTCGATATTATGGAGTTAATTCGGAAAAAAGTTTGACGTTTAGGTGACTGAATTTTCGGTTAGTTTCGGTAGCCAAATGCATAGTAACAAAACGGAACGTTGTGTCCTACACAAGCATCTTTCAGGAAAAACTGGACATCTGCTATGTAACTGAGAGTCTCCTCATTGAAACATCTGAAGTTCTTCAAAGGTAAATTATTTTATTTGATCCCTTTGCTGGTTTTTGTGAATGTTGTGTGCTAAATGCTAACGCTAAATGCTAAGCTAGCTATCACCACTCTTACACAAATTATTGATTTTCTCTGGTTCTAAAGCATATTTTGAACATCTGAGACGACAGGATTGTTAAGAAAAGGATAAGCTTGAGGATAGGCATATTTATTTCATTTAATTTGCAATTTTCAGAAATCGCTAATTTTGCGTTATGGTAATGAGCTTGAGGCTGTAGTCACGATCCCGGATCCGGGATGGGGCGGACTAAGAGGTTAATTGAAGTTCAATTTCAATAGGCAAACAACAAGTGGCTATCTAGCTACAGCTCGGCATTCAACACCATAGTACCCTCCAAGCTCGTCATCAAGCTCGAGACCCTGGGTCTCGACCCCGCCCTGTGCAACTGGGTACTGGACTTCCTGACGGGCCGCCCCCAGGTGGTGAGGGTAGGCAACAACATCTCCACCCCGCTGATCCTCAACACTGGGGCCCCACAAGGGTGCGTTCTGAGCCCTCTCCTGTACTCCCTGTTCACCCACGACTGCGTGGCCACGCACGCCTCCAACTCAATCATCAAGTTTGCGGACGACACAACAGTGGTAGGCTTGATTACCAACAACGACGAGACGGCCTACAGGGAGGAGGTGAGGGCCCTCGGAGTGTGGTGTCAGGAAAATAACCTCACACTCAACGTCAACAAAACTAAGGAGATGATTGTGGACTTCAGGAAACAGCAGACGGAACACCCCCCTATCCACATCGATGGAACAGTAGTGGAGAGGGTAGCAAGTTTTAAGTTCCTCGGCGTACACATCACAGACAAACTGAATTGGTCCACCCACACAGACAGCATCGTGAAGAAGGCGCAGCAGCGCCTCTTCAACCTCAGGGGGCTGAAGAAATTTGACTTGTCACCAAAAGCACTCAAACTTCTACAGATGCACAATCGAGAGCATTCTGGCGGGCTGTATCACCGCCTGGTACGGCAACTGCTCCGCCCACAACCGTAAGGCTCTCCAGAGGGTAGTGAGGTCTGCACAACACATCACCGGGGGCAAACTACCTGCCCTCCAGGACACCTACACCACCCGATGTTACTGGAAGGCCATAAAGATCATCAAGGACAACAACCACCCGAGCCACTGCCTGTTCACCCCACTATCATCCATGCTGGTCATTTATGAACATTTGAACATCTTGGCCACGTTCTGTTATAATCTCCACCCGGCACAGCCAGAAGAGGACTGGCCACCCCACATATGCTCTCTCTAATTCTCTCTTTCTTTCTCTCTCTCGGAGGACCTGAGCCCTAGGACCGTGCCCCAGGACTACCTGACATGATGGCTCCTTGCTGTCCCCAGTCCACCTGACTGTGCTGCTGCTCCAGTTTCAACTGTTCTGCCTTATTATTATTTGACCATGCTGGTCATTTATGAACATTTGAACATCTTGGTCATGTTCTGTTATAATCTCTACCCGGCACAGCCAGAAGAGGACTGGCCACCCCACATAGCCCGGTTCCTCTCTAGGTTTCTTCCTAGGTTTTGGCCTTTCTAGGGAGTTTTTCCTAGCCACCGTGCTTTTACACCTGCATTGTTTGCTGTTTGGGGTTTTAGGCTGGGTTTCTGTACAGCACTTTGAGATATCAGCTGATGTACGAAGGGCTATATAAATAAATTTGATTTGATTTGATTTTGAAGGTGAGGTCAGTACAGGTGCATCAAAGCTGGGACCGAGAGACTGAAAAACAGCTTCCATCTCAAGGCCATCAGACTGTTAAACAGCCACCACTAACATGGAGTGGCTGCTGCCAACACACTGACACTGACTCAACTCCAGCCACTTTAATAATGGGAATTGATGGGAAATGTCAAATATATCACTAGCCACTTTAAACAATGCTACCTAATATGTTACATACCCTACATTATCCATCTCATATGCATACGTATATACTGTACTCTATATCATTGACTGCATCCTTATGTAATACATGTATCACTAGCCACTTTAACTATGCCACTTTGTTTACATACTCATCTCATATGTATATACTGTACCCGATAACATCTACTGTATCTTGCCTATGCTGCTCTGTACCATCACTCATTCATATATCTTTATGTACATATTATTTATCCCCTTACACTGTGTATAAGACAGTAGTTTTGGAATTGTTAGTTAGATTATTTGTTGGTTATTACTGCATTGTCGGAACTAGAAGCACAAGCATTTCGCTACACTCGCATTAACATCTGCTAACCATGTGTATGTGAAATTTGATTCGATTTTATAGCTAATTTATAGCTAAATCATTGCTAAGAATGAAAATGACTGCAGTTTCTACTGGTCATTGTTTTCAGGCTGGTTTTATTGATGCTAGCTTGGTACCAAGCTAAAACAATAGCTCCCCCAGACGTTGCGGTCGAACAAATGGCTGATGTTTGCAGACTTTTTTGTACAGCTTTGACAGTGCTACTGATAGTAGTGGTGGCAGTTGGCTTGCACGTGCAAATTCAGAACACATTCTATAATAGAACTGTTATTTGTCGTATCAAATTAAAAGCTTATTTAACGTGTCATTGTCAAATAGTATTATTTAACGTATATCTTTGACACGCAAAGGTCGTTCCATAGTATGTCGTGAAGCTAATAGCAGTGACACTTGACACAATTACTGTGTAACATCTGAAAAATTGCACACTTTGTAGTGTGTACAGGTGCTCAACCAGTCGCAAAAGCCAGCATCATCCACGAGAGAGAACGGTTGATTGTCAAGGGCAATGAATTCCATTATCTTGCCGTTAATGGATTTCGCCTGAGATGTCCAGCAAAAAAAGGTGGAATCTTTCAAATGACTGCTCTATCCACACAGGAGACCTTGTGGGCTTGGTTAGGAATGCTGTGTTGCGCGCATAGTGCCAAATTTGACATGGCTATCATTACGTCACGCCAAATTTGACATGGCTATCATTACGTCACGCCAAATTTGACATGGCTTCAATACGTAACGTAGCTATGTTATATAGGTATGTATGCACGTCAGCTTTGACATCGGTTTTGCACATCGGCGTTAAACTAGACATCGGGCCGATACAGATGTTGGCATTTTTAGCTAATATCATACTGATGTTGGCATTTTAGCTAATATCGGCCAAATCCAATATGTTCATCAATATATTGTGCATCCCTACTTTGAACCAATGGCTTCAAATGGATTTGCAACACCACAACTGAAGGGATAACTATGACTGATTGACAGACCCTTAGGTGTTTAACCGGTGACAGTTCGTATGTCCAAATGCCGCGAATGTGACACAGAGACAGCATAAAGGCCCGTAGTCACTGCAGAAGAAAAGGCAGACTTGGCTCTAGCCTGACTTGGCAATATGAGCAGCCTGGTCTCATAGACTAGACATGACATAGTAAATGAAAATCAGGAAAGTCAAATGTTTGGTATGGCTACATAAGGCAGATGGTTACTTAAGGCAAAAACATAAGTAGGGTGGTTGGTCGGCATGGATGGGTGGGCATATAACGCGAACGTTTAGCAACCCAAAGGTCACGTATTCAAATCTCATCAAGGACAACCTTCAAACTTAATTTAATCTTTATTTAACTAGGCAAGTCAGTTAAGAACAAAGTCTTATTTTACAATGACGTCCGTTTTTGGCCGGGGTAGGCCGACACTGGGCCAATTGTGATTGTCCCAATCACGGACAGATGTGATACAGCCTGGATTTGAACCAGGGACTGTTGTGATGCCTCTTGCACTAAGATGCAGTGCCTTATACCGCTGAGCAACTAGTTACTACTGTTAAGCTACCTTGCAACTACTTAGCATGTTAGCCAACCCTTCCCCTGACCACTTTAGTTAACTCTACCCATAACTTAACTCCAAGCTAAAATTAGCCAGCTAGCTAACATCAGCGATAGCCACCTAACCAACAGTCACAAATTGGAATTCATAACATACTGTACTTTTTTCAAATTCTGAACATATTGCACAAATTGCAATTTGTAACATATCACATGAAATGGATGACGAACATCGACAAATTAATACATACCATACGAAACTCAACATACATTATCATACGAATGATTTACGTACAGAATAGAAAATGCTCTGAGACCAGGTTGAAATGAGACTAGTTTTAGGCAGAGTTTCTGTACAGCACTTTGAGATATCAGCTGATGTACGAAGGGCTATATAAATAAATTTGATTTGATTTGATTTAGTATATTCTTCTCACAGATTTTGTAGGTTATGAGTGACTCAACAGGTTTTGTATGGGTCTGATTAGGGATCAACCAGTAACCTGTAAAGAGCCAATTTTGTAATCACTGGGCTTATCAGTGGTGCGCTTTCATATCAGTTTTCATGGAGGGAAATGAGGATGCAAGTTTAAGCTACATAGATAGTATTGAGATGTAGCCCATTCTTACCTGCAGCTCGCACCATGCCACCTCCACTGTGGTCTCTGTGTCCAGGCCCTTGTAGACCGTCTTGAAGGAACCACGTCCAATCTCAATGTCAAACTTGAGGAAACGCCCATCCGGCGACGTTCCCACCGCTTTCGTCTCGGCTTCCTCAATGTCATCTTGCACCTTCTTTTCCGCCTCTCTCAGTTCAGCCTCTACCCGGGCTTTCTCCTTCTCTTCCTTATCTGCTTCCCTCCCCTCTCCTTCGTCACTCTCCTTCACCTCACTCTCAGGTTCTGTTGTTTGGCTCAGAGGTTGGGCAGCTAGACTGTTTGCTTGCTGAGCAACCACTGCTTCCCCATCACAGATATCCTGTAGTACAGCAGCCTTCTGCTCTACAGACACCACATCCACCCTCAATCCACCTTCACACTCAGCCAACTCCTCCCTCACAGTCACACGGAGTGCAGGTCTTGGGGTGGGCAGTGCACCAGAGTGCCGGGGCGCGACATCTCGCACGCGGGGTACCAGAGGTGCAAGGACAGGGATTTTACTCGGTAAGGGGAGGTCAAGGGCTGTGGCATTGGAGTCGCTGATGACGCTGCGACGGAAGAAGGTTCGATGTTCTGCAGCGCAACGGTCGCGCTCCATGGTGTGGTGGCGCCGCCTCACCTCTGCTGCCATCCGTTCACCAACAAGCGAGTCCGAGCCAGACCCGTTGTTTCCGTTACCACTCTTGGGAAGGGGAGTCAGGAACTTAACCATCTTGTTGTTGGGCTTTTCCGACATCCCACCACCCCCAACAATAGTGAGCGGATATGATTCAACAGAGAAAAGAGAACTCAAACTTCCTCCATAAAGGCTTTGGAAAGAAATTGAAATCTATGTGGTCAGACTGACCAATTAAAACAGGAGCTTGTTTTGCAAACCTCCCTCTCCTATTCCTACCTGTGTGACTGCTGCTTAAATACAGTTAGTAGGTATACAGGGCTCAGAGTCTGGGTGGAGGATGGGGGGTGTTCTTTTGTAAATAGAAAAGAAGAGAACACTGTCACAGAACAGGGAGCGCTGCCAACACACGAGACCCTTTAGATCCACACCATCCATCCTGCAAGACACAGGGTACAGCTGCAATCCAGCATAAGGAGCCACCAGAAGGGAGGGGGAAAGAGCTAGACTCAGCTCCAGGCACCAAGCCTCACTGTGCAGGCAACGGACAGGCCACACACTCCCAGCAGAGATCCAGTGTCACTGCAGGGGGAAAGAAACAGGGACAGACGGGATCAGTATAGTAATGAAATTTAGGGGGAAAGGGGCAAACTGGTTTAACTGTGAGTGGGGAGGTGGTCAACAAATCTGGAATTCCTGACTTAAAAAGATAAAATTCCATCACTGACTGCAAAGAGAGGTTAGAGAAGAGTGTCTAAAATCGTTTTTAAGAAGCAGTACAAACTACAGAGTGAATTTTCAGTATTTATATATAAACAAGATGTGTCCCTGTCATGGTGGTCAAGTGCAGACAGTTATCTCATGCTTTACAATACACAGCAAAACAAGTGTACTACTAAAAAACGAAATATCATAACACAGAGAACATACACACAATACGACAATAGCTTCACTAGCTTGTGGTGCAGTCAAGCTATTAAAAATATTGCCCATTTATTCCAGCTGGCTGATAAATTCTGTGTGCTACGGCAAAGTGCCTACAACCGACCATAACTTGTCGATACTTCCTCAATTCCCGATTTGGAAGACGGACGTTTAGAAAACCGTCTATGTCTAGTTGCAGGGGGTTCTTTTGAATTTAGAAAATGCTCTGTTATTAAACTGTTTCTATTTTTCGCACCATTAAGTAATCCAACAAGGTGTATGCTGCCTTCTTGTCTATTTTAAATCTCTCACTGATTGGAACAAGTAGGTGTCCATCCCAAAGTGACACTCACCTGTCTCGATAAATGAAAGAAGATTTCAAATAGAAAAGACAGAACTTCATTTATTTGATTTAATAACAGAGCATCTTCTAAATTCAATTATAAACTGGGTGGCTCGAGCCCTGACAGCCGTGGTACAACAGGTATGACAAAACATGTATTTTTACTGCTCTAATTACGTTGGTAACCAGTTTATAATAGCAATAATGCACATCGGGGTTTGTGGTATATGGCCAACATACCACGGCTCAGGACTGTAACCAGGACGCGTTGCGTTGTGCCTAAGAACATCCCTTAGCCTTGGTATATTGGCCATATACCACAGAGCCTCGTGCTTTATTGCTTGAACAAACCCTCTGCAACTAGACTTTGGCTGTCTTCCCAACGCCAAGTTAAGGTTGATTGAAAATTTGCCGTGTTCTGCCAAACAGTACCTACCCTGTAACTGCTAACGGAGAAACACATTAGCCCATTACAATCTGCTAGCTAGGTGTATTCTGATATGATTACTATGATGAGTCTCCTCTCTAGCCCAGTTAGCTACCATTATTTTTCTTATTAGACAGCTGCGCAAGTGTGGAGTCAAAATACGTTCATATGTGACCAAGTATGGAGTTTCGATGAGCAACTATAGTCATTTACTGTTTTCACGCCTGGTGAAAACAAAATGGTCTAAAAACATAAGCAGATTAAAAAAAATGTCAGTATTGTCAGGAAAGAATATGTATATTTTTTTACCAAGTGTGCACGTGCTTCCACCTCTTCAGTACTTCCAATAAAATCACTAATAATCTGAATAATTAGTGACTAATTGCCGCAGCAGTACAGTATCCCGAAAGATCATTGATTTTATCACATACAACAGTATTAATGCCCTATCAACCGGTTGATTCACACATGCTACACGGAATGCAATAATATTTCATGTAAACAGATTAAGTAGTTAAGATTACTGTAAAACGTCACCTAATATTAATGAATTTGGATTTGGCGCAGACAAATTTTTATTCAGAAATTTTTCGTTAGTATCTACTGTGCGTGACAGCAGTAAATTAGAATAGTTAACGTTACACAAATAAACTCCACGCGTGGGGAATAACTAACGTATTTTGACAATATAACGCTTGCAGAGCGGTCGAAAGGAAAACGAATGGTAGCTAACTGGGCTAGAGATGAGACCGGTTATATTCATCGTCTCTGCTGGGATTAATTTCGGAGTTTTTGCAGAGAAAATCACGTGTTACTTTTGAGCACAGCCATAGCCGACACTTGACTGGCGACTGACTGTGGATAACAAGGCTTTTAGCTTAGCATAACGGCCTTAGCTACGAGAAACAATATTATAGAACATGAAGCTGACGTTAACTAGCTAACGGTATATACCAGCAATGGCTAGTTGTCATCAATCAATGTAAACTAGTTGACATTGAAAACAGTAAACAACATTTCACACTAACGTAAATAACTAACGTAGTTAATATATTTAAAACTGAAGAATATATATTTTTGTCTGGACAAACGTTAGCGTTAACTTGCTCACAGGCATCATCGTTCCATGTTGGATTGCGCATTTAGCTAGCGATCCAGCTAACGTTAGTGATAGCTACACTCTTATGCCTGATGATGGCGGCAAGCCAGCAGCTTGGTAGCTATCTAGCTAACGTTAGTGATAGCTACACTCTCCTGCTTGATGGCGGCTAGTTAGCAACTAGCTAACTACCCCAGCGTAAATAGTAAAAGAGCAATTGAATAACGTCGTTTGTCAAAATACATAATCAAGAAATCGAAACAATAACACAAATCAATACAAAGACGAACATTACATTTTCCCCTTGACCGTTTTAAATCTGTCTGATAAACGTTAGCTTTGGCTAGCTGGAGCGAGGGTTCTTTGTTATCGTTATCTCCGCATAGAACATCGAATGAAAGTTCCGCGTTGCCATAACTGCGATTCACTCCCCGCCATAGTAGGCTGCAACTCATATAAATACGTTGATTTGTAGTGTCATTTACCGTCGTGTGGTCAAGTTTCCATCCATAAGTAGTCTTCAAACTGTGAGAACTCTAACACGTTTACCAAAGCAAAGGAGCCGGTTGGAATTACTGAGGTATAATAATGACTGTCGGAACGTTCCCAGACTGGCAGCTTTCATTTTACAGATGAGGCGGGTCTTTCTCTCGTGCGAGCGGGGGACTAGAACCGCCTCCTTCCCACTAAACGACGGCAGTTTGCTAGCTTCAAACCAGGCACTCCCCCCAAATTCATTCGGCTACTAGCGGCAAGATAGCTACTGCTACGTTGTGGGTCGTCAATAAACCCCACCGCAAGCGTAACTGAATATGGCGACCTCACAAGAACACTCACCTCAGTGTTGTCACAAATAGAACATCTTTGGTGTTGTCCTTAGAAATAGAATCGTATTCTATGATGGATCCTATCTTGTATGGCGCTGTGCAAAAGTGCTGCAGCTTCGGAGAGACAATAACCTGTAAACCGATTATGAAAATGTAAACAAGAGCACTCAAAATTGAAATGTAGTCCGAGTTTTTGAAAGCATCATTTCCCATTAACTATAGCATCATGACTCGTTCGAGATCATGTAGAATAAGAGTAATGACAAAACATACCATGCATGTTTTTCCAATTGAACACAGGGATCGTTAAATCGACTTCAGTTCAAGGGATAGGGGGCTTGAGGCCTCACTGTTATCATAATACAGGTTAGAAAGCCAGGCCAGAGGTAAACACTGCCCTCTGTTGATTTGACAAAGAATATAGATTGAATGTGTGAGTGAGATTGAAAAAGCGTATTCCTCTTCCCCTAACACAGTTAAATTAAGGTTACATTTAAAAATAAAAACACAAGTGGTCATCTCCATCCTGCTACCACAAAAATATGTTCACCCTGCCACCATACTGGTGAATGCAAGCATTTCCCAAGACTGTGCCTCAAAACCTAATGTCTACCTGGCCCACCACTACACCCTGGACTTGAACAGCCTTAACGACCAGGTCCACCTCTACAAGGCAGAAATCCCAACTTTTGCCAGGACCCTGAAGGATTTAATCCGCAGCCCCAGCACCTCACACTGGAGCAAGACACCCCACCCAGACCTGAGACACCCTCCCGAAGAACTTGCACCAAGCGAACCCACATGCCCAGCCGGATTGTTTTTTTCACTCATCAATCCCACAATAAAAACAGGTTTTTCTAAATGCTTGCTAATTTACAGCCTCTTTACAGCTTGGCACACTTGTATTTGGGGAGTTTCTCCCATTCTTCTCTGCCGATCCTCTCAAGCTCTGTCAGGATGGATGGGGAGCATCGCTGCACAGCTATTTTCAGGTCTCTCCCAAGATGTTCGATCGGGTTGAAGTCCAGGCTCTGGCTGGCCCACTCAAGGACATTCAGAGACTTGTCACGAAGCCACTCCTGTGTTGTCTTGGCTGTGTGCTTAGGGTTGTTGCCCTGTTGGAAGGTGAACCTTCGCCCCAGTCTGAGGTCCTGAGAACTCTGGAGCAGGTTTTCATCAAGGATCTCCCTGTACTTTCCTCCGTTCATCTTTCTCTCAATCCTGACTAGTTTCCCAGGCCCTGACGCTGAAAAACATCCCCACAGCATGATGCTTCCACCACCATTGTTCACTGTAGGGATGGCGCAAGGTTTCCTCAAGACGTTAAGCTTGACATTCAGGCCAAAGAGTTCAATCTTGGTTTCATCAGACCAGAGAATCCTGTTTCTCCTGGTCTGAGAGTCTTTAGGTGCTCTTTGGCAAACTCCTACGGGGCTGTCATGTGCCTTTTACTGAGAAGTGGCTTCTGTCTGGCCACTCTAACATAAAGGCCTGATCGGTGTAGTGCTGCAGAGATTGTTCTCCCATATCTACATAGGATCTCTGGAGCCCTATCAGAGCGACCATCGGGTCCTTTGTCATCTCCCTGAACAAGGCCCTTCTCTCCCGATTGCTCAGTTTGGCCAGGCGGCCAGCTCTAGGAAGAGTCTTGGTGGTTCCAAACTTCCATTCTTACATTTAATAATGATGGAGGCCACTGTGTTCTTGGGGACCTTCAATGCTGCAGAAATGTTTTTGTACCCTTCCCCAGATCTGTGCCTCGACACAATCCTGTCTCGGAGCTCAACGTAAAATTCCTTCAACCTCATAGCTTGGTTTTTGTTCTGACATGCACTGTCAACTGTGGTACCTTATATAGGCAGGTGTATGCCTTTCCAAATCATGTCCAATCAATTAAATTTACCACAGGTGGACTCCAATGAAGTTGTATAAACATCTCAAGTATTGTCAATGGAAACAGGATGCACCTGATCTAAATGTTGAGTCTCATAGCAAAGGGTCTGAATACTTAAGTAAATAAGGTGTTTTTAAAAATTTTAATACATTTGCAAAAATGTCTAAAAACCTGTTTTTGCTTTGTCATTGTGGGGTACTGTGTGTAGATTGAGGGAACAAATTAATTTAATCCATTTTAGAATAAGGCTGTAAATTTAATGAAATGTGGAAAAAGTCAAGGGATCTGAATACTTTCCGAATGCACTGTAATTGTATGTGTGGTGTACAGAGATGAGGTAGTCATAAAAATGTTATGTTAAACACTATTATTGCACACAGAGGGAGTCCATGCAACTTGCGTGACTTGTAAAGCACATTTGTACTCCTAAACTTTTTTAGACTTGCCATAACAAAATGGTTGAATACTTATTGACTAAAGAGAATCAAGCTTTTCGCTTTTAATTCATCTGCATTTGTTTGGGGGAAAACATAATTCCACTTTTACATTATGGGGTATTGTTTGTAGGCGAGTGACCAAAAATCTCAATTTAATACATTTTAAATTCAGGCTGTAACACAACAGCGTGGAAAATAATTGAGGGGTGTGAATACTTAGTGAAGGCACTGTTTATTTACAAAATAATACATATATGGGAGCAGTCGGCCTAGTAAATCAAGGCCTCACAACTGCAAAGTGTTTTGACTACTAGATGTCAGGATTTGGCCAGGGTTGTTCCGGATTTTGGTCACTAGATGCCCCCATTGTGCTTTTTGACCTTTTGTTTTCCCTTGATCCCCATTATTATTTGCACCTGTGCCTCGTTTCCCCTGATTGTATTTAAACCCTTAGTTTTCCTCAGTTATTTGCTCTGTGTTTGTATGTTAGCACCCAGCCCTAGTATTCTGTGTACTCTTGTTGATCCCGGTGGACTCTCTTGTGGAATTCTGTTTTTTTGTTCTTGTTTATTTATTTTTGAGTATCTTTTGAGGCTTTTTATGCTATACCTACCACCTTGTGGATTTACCTTTTTGTCTTGGAGGATTACCTTTGTTCTTGTGGAATTCCTTTTGAGGTTGTGGAGTTACATGTTTTCCTGAAGGACTTCACTTTTTTACTTCATTAAATACACTGTCTCAAGTACTGCTGTGTCTGCCTCATCTTCTGGGTTCTGCCGACTATTCGTGGCTCAGTTGGTTAAGTGACTGTTTCTCACTCTGGAGACCCGGGTTCGTAACCGGGTCCTGACAGAAACACAGAGCCAAAAATGAACCCAGAGGCAGCCAGTTCCCAGGACCTTGTTGCCATGCTGTCCCACCACCAGGAGACTGTCCAACGCCACAAAGCCGCCCTGGTTCAGCAAAGAGGCCTTAATGGCTAGACATTTTCATCTTCTGTCGGAGATGCTGACTTCCATAAAGCAGATATCTGATCGACTTACCCCGGCAACAGTTCCCGTCCCAGTACCTCAGATTCACGTACCCATGGCAGTTAACCCCCTGGCTGAACCTCCTCTTCCACCTCCCCAACGGTTCTCAGGTGATCCAAGTGCTTGTAAAAGGGTTTCTCACCTAATGTTGTCTCTCCTTCGAGCTGCAACCCTCGTCGTTCCCCACCGACCGGTTTAAGATCGCATATATCATCACCCTACTGTCGGAAAAAGCCCTGGCCTGGGCTACTGCTGTGTGGGATACCCATAGTTCCTGCTGTGCCAGCTACTCTGCCTTTGCTGAGGAATTCAAATGAGTGTTTCAAGGCCCAAGCAGTGGTCCTGACTCAGCCAAACAGCTCCTGACTCTCCACCAAGGTCGGCGCAGCGTGACGGACTATGCCATCCAGTTCCGCACGGTGGCAGCAGCGAGTGGCTGGAACAACGAGGCGCTCACGGTGTGCTTTCTGAAAGGCCTTTCCGACACTATCCAAGATGAACTGGCCACTCGGGAACCACCGGACAATCTCGAGTCCCTGATCAAGTTGGCCTCACGCATTGACCAGCGTCTGAGAGAGAGAGAGAACTCAACCGTAGACCTCTAGCCCCTATCAGTCCCAGCTCCGATTCCCCACCTTTATCCTCGCTGGCTCCACCGGAACCCATGCAGATTGGACGCATCTCCCAGGCTGAGAGAGACCGCCGGATGAGGGAGCGACGCTGTCTATATTGCGGCAAACCGGGCCATTTCCGTTCCACGTGTCCCGGGCTCCAGGGAAACGCTCTGTCCCGTACAGACCGGGGGGAACTGTAACGGGAAACATAACCTCCTCCCATCCGTCCAACTCTCGTCTGCTCATTCCAGTCACCCTTTCCTGGGACAACCACAAGCTTCACCTTCAAGCCTTGGTAGACTCTGGAGCCGCAGGTAACTTCATGGATGGTGTCTGGGCGAAGGAGAATGGCGTTCCCTCTGAACCTCTAAGTGACCCCATGAGGGTTACTACATTGGATGGAAGCCCTTTGGGATCTGGACTTGTCACTCATGTCACTACCTCCTTGCGACTTTCAGTTTCACAACACCAGGAATTGATGAACTTTCATTTGATCTCCTGTTCAGAGTTCCCTCTCGTCCTTGGATACCCCTGGCTTCACAGCCGTAACCCTCACATCGACTGGTCTGTGGGCACTATCAAGCAGTGGGGTCCTATGTGCCAAGCTACTTGTATTTTCCCGAATTCCCCGAGTTCTACTCCCGAGTCTTTAGAATCCATCGACCTGACCCGAGTTCCCGAGTGTTACCATGACCTCAAACTGGTATTTAGCAAACAGAGGGCCACCATGCTACCACCCCATAGACCCTATGATTGCCCCATCGAACTGTTTCCGGGCACTTGCCCCCCCAGGGGTCGGATCTTTTCCCTATCTCCACCCGAACGAGCTGCTATGGATACCTACATCAAGGACGCTCTGGAAGCAGGCCTCATGCGTCCATCCACCTCCCTGGCGGGAGCAGGGTTTTTCTTTGTGGCCAAGAAAGACGGTGGATTACGTCCTTGCATAGACTACCGGGGACTCAATGCCATAACCGTCCGTAACCGTTACCCGCTACCCCTTATGGCCACAGCCTTCGAGGTGCTCCAGGAAGCAGTTGTTTTCACTAAGCTTGACCTGCGGAACGCATACCATCTTGTGCGGATCAGACCTGGTGACGAGTGGAAGACCGCTTTCAACACGCCTACTGGTCACTATGAATACTTGGTGATGCCCTTCGGCCTGACCAACGCCCCAGCGGTGTTCCAAGCGCTCATAAACGATGTGCTTAGGGATATGCTTAACATATTTGTGTTCGTTTACTTGGATGACATCCTCATCTTTTCGAGCGCTCTTCAAGAACACACAAAGCATGTCAGACAAGTACTCAAACGCCTCCTAGACAGCCATCTGTACGTTAAGCCGGAAAAATGTGAATTCCATTCATCCCAAGTACAATTCCTGGGATTTGTAGTGGAACCCGGTCGAGTCCAAATGGACCCCAGGAAGGTAGGGGCGGTAGCGGATTGGCCCACCCCCAAATCCGTTAAGGAAGTTCAGCGTTTCCTGGGCTTCAAACTTTTACCGCAAGTTCATCAAGAACTTCAGCTTGGTGGCAGTCCCTCTCTCAGCTTTAACCAAGGGTGGCAATGCAAGGTTTTTGTGGGGAAGAGAAGCTGAGACGGCCTTCCAAGGACTCAAGCAGCGCGTCCTCTCTGCTCCTATCCTGATACTACCGACTACGGATTAACCGTTTGTGGTGGAGGTAGACGCCTCAGAGGTTGGTGTTGGAGCTGTCCTGTCTCAGAGGGGTGAAGACAAGAAGCTTCATCCGTGCGCTTTCTTCTCACACCAGCTTACCCCGGCTGAGAGGAACTACGATGTGGGTGATCGTGAACTCCTAGCGGTTAAGATGGCATTGAAGGAATGGAGACACTGGCTCGAGGGGGCTTCTCACCCGTTTCAAGTGCTTACGGACCACAAAAATCTGGAGTATATCCAGCAGGCGAAGCGGTTGAACTCTAGACAAGCTAGATGGTCTCTTTTCTTCAATCGATTCCAGTTTATCCTTACCTATCGGCCCGGGTCGAAGAATCTCAAACCGGATGCCCTGTCCCGAGTCTACGCTCCTGCCATTCGAGATGACACGGACATGCCTGTCCTTCCTGCTGCTAAGATCGTGGCTCCGATCTCGTGGCAAGTTGAGGATACCGTGAGACGAGCTCAAGCTATCGAACCGGACCCGAAAGGAGGTCCTGCCAATCGGTTGTTTGTCCCCAAGGCAGTGAGGACTCAGGTCCTTCTGTGGGGGCACTCCTCTCGCCTCACCTGTCACCCGGGCGTAGGTCGCACCTTGGAGTTCATCCAGCGTAAGTTCTGGTGGCCTACCATAAGAGAAGACATTGCCACTTTCGTCAATGCCTGCCCCGTGTGCTGCCAGGGCAAATCTTCTCACCTCCGCCCTCAAGGACTCCTTCACCCTTTACCTGTTCCCCACAGACCCTGGTCCCATATCTCGTTGGACTTTATTACTGGCCTTCCTCCATCCCATGACAATACTACTATCCTAGTCATAATCGACAGGTTTTCAAAGGCGGCCAGGTTCGTCCCTCTGACTAAGTTACCTTCTGCCAAGGAAACGGCTGAGTTGGTAATTAATCATGTGTTCCGAGTCTTCGGCATTCCTCAAGATATGGTTTCTGACAGAGGTTCCCAGTTCGCCTCTAGGTTTTGGAAGGCCTTCTGCCAACTCATGGGGGCTTCTGCCAGTCTATCTTCAGGGTACCATCCGGAGTCCAACGGCCAAACAGAGAGGATGAATCAAGAGCTGGAAACCACCCTCCGATGTATGACTCGTAACAACCCGTCCACATGGTCGTCCTTCATTGTTTGGGCCGAATATGCGCACAACACCTTGCGCTCCTCCTCCACTGGTATGTCCCCGCACGAGTGTCAGTTTGGCTATGCCCCTCCATTGTTCCCGGACCAGGAGGCAGAAGTCAGAGTGCCTTCAGCCTTGAAGTTCGTCAGACGCTGTCGGCTTATGTGGAGGAAGACCCGTCTTAATCTTATGCGTTCCTCACAGAGGTACCAACAACAAGCCAACAGACGTCGCCGTCCCGGGCCTACCCTGCGCCCCGGCCAGAGAGTCTGGCTCTCCACAAGAGACTTACCACTACGGGTGGAGTCTCGCAAGCTGTCCCAAAAATACATCGGTCCCTTTAAGGTTGCCAGGAGAGTTAACCCAGTTTCTTATCGCCTACACTTACCCAGATCCCTTAAGATTAATCCCACGTTTCACATTTCCTTATGAAAACCTGTTGTTTTTTCTCCCCTTGTCCCGGCAGACAGACCTCCCCCTCCGCCTCGTGTCATTGGAGTATACCGTCCATCGGATACTGGATTCCCATTTTCGTCACTAGATGCCCCCATTGTGCTTTTTGACCTTTTGTTTTCCCTTGATCCCCATTATTATTTGCACCTGTGCCTCGTTTCCCCAGATTGTATTTAAACCCTTAGTTTTCCTTAGTTATTTGCTCTGTGTTTGTATGTTAGCACCCAGCCCCAGTATTCTGTGTACTCTTGTTGATCCCGGTGGACTCTCTTGTGGAATTCTGTTTTTCTGTTCTTGTTTATTTATTTTTTAGTATCTTTTGAGGCTTTTTATGCTATACCTACCACCTTGTGGATTTACCTTTTTGTCTTGGAGGATTACCTTTGTTCTTGTGGAATTCCTTTTGAGGTTGTGGAGTTACATGTTTTCCTGAAGGACTTCACTTTTTTACTTCATTAAATACACTGTCTCAAGTACTGCTGTGTCTATCTCATCTTCTGGGTTCTGCCGACTATTCGTGGCTCAGTTGGTTCTCACTCTGGAGACCCGGGTTCGTAACCGGGTCCTGACACTAGAGTCTTCCTTAGGCAGCATTGTTGACGTGTCTAAAAATAGAGGTGGGGACAGGTAAATGTCACATGACAGGTAAATAACTATATACAAAACACTACTACAACATTATCACGTCAGTGTATAAAGGCAATATGAGAAATAATATGAAAAATGAATAAGTAGTTGCAGTTGTGCATCCTGATATACTAGGCTGACTCCTCCCATATTTATTATTTTGTAAATATATTATGTTAATAGTTCCCTAAAGTTTATTGCAACGTACCGGCGGCCTACTCATCTTCTTCCTTGTTTAAAAATGAACAGAAACAATTCCTCATGTGTGCCACCTATATCCCCCGAATAGAATCCCCATACTTTAACGATGACAGCTTCTCCATCCTAGAGGGGGAGTTCAATCATTTCAAGGTCCAGGGACATGTACTATTCTGTGGTGACCTAAACACCAGAACTGGATAAGAACCTGACACTCAGCACATAGGGAGGCAAACACCTACCTGGAGATGACAGCATTCCCTCCCAAATATGCCCCGCAAGACAAAACAACCAACAAAAACAGGCCTCAACTCCTACAGCTCTGTCCTACGCTGGGTATGTACATAGTCAATGGTAGGCTTCGAGGGGACTCCTATGGTAGGTACACCTATAGGTCATCTCTTGGAAGTAGTACTGTAGACTACTTATCACTGACCTCAACCCAGAGTATCTCAGAGCGTTCACAGTCAGCCCACTGTCACCCCTATTAGATCACAGCAAAATGACAGTCAACTTGAACAGAACAATACTCAGTCATGGGGCATCAAATCCAAAGGAACTGCATTATATTAAGAAATGGTATAAATGGCAGGAAAGTAGTGTAGGTATACTTAGACCTCTACATGCTTTGTAAGTAGGAAACACTGCCGATTCTGCAGGTTATCAAATACTTGTTCTCCCCACTGTACGTCAACAGCAACCTTGTGATAATTCTCTGCATTATCATTAACAGCAGACTCATATATTTCCTCAGTTAAATCACTTCAAGATCAGATAGTATTACATTAATTTATGTAAATTACCTATTCATAGTCTGCCTACTCTTCTCCAAATTAAAGAAATGTTTTTTCCCCCCACCTTTTTCAATCCATTTGGCCTTTGGGCAGACGAAAGCACCCTTTGCCTTATCGTTGTATATCTAGTCCAGATCACATCGCCATTTAGCAAGCTCTGCTTTCTCATCTTCATTTAAATTTTATCTTTATTTAACTAGGCAAGTCAGTTAAGAACAAATTCTTATTTTCAATGACAGAGTCTAGGAACAGTGGGTTAACCTTGTTACCTGCCACCTCAAGTTTATTGCTCAACCTGTTACTATCAACAATAATATCCATCTGCTTGGAGAATATTTTCTGAGCTAGCATTTTACCAGTAGTGATAGCAAGACATCGAATTCTGAATTTAATAATTTCCCATTTATTAGTAGAAGAGCAGAATCGAGAAAGGTCTCGCTGATTAGAGTTTTAGACTGTAAACAAAATGACTCATTATTTAAAAGAAGAGTTACATTTCCAGTATGCTTTAGAAAATCTCATCATTATCAAAACAAAAAGGAAAGAACAATGGAACCATGGTCTGTCAGAGGAGCTGAGGAAATACTACATTCACTGACAAGATTCATAAGATTGGAAGATACCAACCAATAATCAATTCTTGATTTTAATTGTCTGTCCCTATTTGTAGAGTTGAACCAAGAAATTTGCTTTAAAAAGTTGGAGTCTGAATGCTAAATGTCAAAGTTAAAAGTTAGAGCAGAAATGTAGAATTAAGTTATTAAAACAATGGGCTGAATGCCTGGTGGGATACCTACCCATCCAGTCATCAGGAGCAATATCATAATTACCTCCAACAATGTTATCTGTAGAATATTTGTTTTTCAACTCGATTAAGACTTTACTAAAATGTTGGATTGATTTTTTTTGACCGTATGTTATGAACATTTACCAATATGTAACATGAGCCTTTATATTCGAAAACAATAGATATCCAGTGACCCTCTTCACACCTGCTTTCTAAAACCGTACCTGGAAACCGTCTGAAAAGTATTGCCACACCAGCAGGATGAGATGAGCCATGGCTAAATATGATCTGGTCACCCCATTGTGAAGTCCAACTTCAGCATCTGAGGAATGTGTCTCTTGAAAAGACAAATGGACTTTTATGAATCTTTACAAATACAAAAAATTCCTTGCGTTTTAACTTATGTTAAACCCCTGGTGTTCACGGATAAAAGGAAAGATTCATGTTGGATTAGAGTATACGAGATAAAGAGTTGTCTAGAATAAACAGGGACCCTGAATAATAGAAAGGTAGCATAAGCCCTTCAAAAATGTACTTGACAAACTGTAACCACCATAAAAGGGGAAATAAATGGATAGACCGTGTAATAACACGTTATATTAATAGTTTATTACTTAAATTGAACTCTAAAACTTAAAATAAATCTCTGAAAGCTAATCAAGCCACATTTTTTTTAAATTGAGATTTGCTTAAATAATAACGATATTAAATCAATGAATAAAAAATAACTTAGTAAGCCATCAAATGAGAAACAAAAATCCGTGTGTTTACGTTGTCTAATGTTCACATTAAAAACTCGCCACTACGAACAGTATGGCCCTATGCAATATCACCTATATGCGACGTTCAGATAAACGATTGCATGAATAAACTCACCAGTTGAAACAGTATATGGCTTCATTACCCTACTACTGTATAAGCAGGCTAACTCATAAAGCATAAATCAGTCAGTCACGTAGCTCCACCCTGCGGCCGTCAATGACAGCAAACCCCTCTGCGTCTTGCAGAAGCCTTTCCCCCCTGCGTCTTGCCTCGACTGGTGCCACAGCTTCGCACGGGATATTCTTGTCGCGCTTGCTCAAATCTTCTGCAAAGCAAATGCCTTTCTCCCTGCAGATCGGCGCAGGTTTGGCAGCTCTCCACATCTCGTCTATCACGTTCCTCAACAAAAACATCATGATGACCTGTCTGTTCATCTCCTTTCTCTTATCTCCTACACGGTGTACAACATCTTCAGCAATGTTCAGGGTAGCAGGGGGAAATGTCAATCACAATCCCTCTGATATTCTCCCTATTCTCAGTTTCAGGTAGCCCGTTCAGATCCTAGCCCCATCGGCGCTTGTATCGGTCTTGTCCAGCACTGTCCAGCTCCTCGTTCTCTTTTGTCAGGGCATCAACTTTATTTTTCAACAGTTTCATATCAGTGGTAATATTCTTAATGCCTGATGCATTAAACTCTGTAGTTCTGGAAACGTTTGCAATCGAGAGGGTATTTTCATGAATCCTCTCATCAAAGCCATTCAGCTAAATAGCTTGTTCGTCAAATGTATTGTTTAAACCCTAGATGGCCTCAATGGTGAAAGGCTGGGGTGGTTGAGTCTGCCCGGCGTCACTTTCTCGTAGTCTCTTCAGGTAGGGGGGGGTCGAAGGGGTTATTTGGACACCTGTACCGAAGACGAATTCCTCCGACTTCGGTACCGTTCCTTCTGGGGGAGTGTCAGAATCTTCCATATGGTTGGCAGTATCTACCTCGGTTATGACAGCTCCATTTTTGCTAGATTCCAACTCAGCTAATGTTACTAGCTAGCTAGTCTTGGCTGAACTTGTGTAACAGTATAACTGTAGACCGTCCCCTCGCCCATACCCGGGCGCGAAGCAGGGACCCACATCAACAACAGTCACCCAGGAAGCATCGTTACCCATCGCTCCACAAAAGCCGCGGCCCTTGCAGAGCAAGGGGACTTCACCGATTGAACCGCTATTTAGCGCGCACCACTGCTAACTAGCTAGCTATTTCACATCCGTTAGACTTGCATGCAGTATAACAAAAGTGGTGTTCGGTAAACCATCAAACACAAAAAAAAATCAACAGCAAAAAACGTAATTTTAACTGTGTTCGTCGTCAAACTCAAATTAGGGATTTAATTAAATTTAAAGTTTAGGAACTCAGTTTAATGCGACCACTCACTCCGCCATTTTATCCCCACCAGTGGTCATACTCTGCTTTACCCAGGATTAATTTAACTCAGAGTTGATTAAACTAATTGTTATCACCTGTTCTGAAACTGAAAACTCTTGAGTTTGACAGCTCAGAGTTAGTCAACCCAGAGTTCAGGTTTAAACTCAGGGTTTGTTATGACTACTTTCTGAAACAGGGCCCTGCAGATTAATGTGACTCAAAATCAGATTACAGTTTAACATTCGCAACGGCAGATATACTTTCGAGGGAGCATTTTACGTTTTTGGTTTGCGCGGTGCATTCTGGGCAATTCTGGGACAAGGAGCGCTCTCCCTCAAGGAGTGAATGGTTAGTCTATTGAATGCTAGCTCAAAACCCCAACATTAGCACGAATTTCGTCAGAAAAGTACAACATTACACATCTTTTCCGAGATGTGAGATAATTAACTTGCTATCTGTGGTATTGTATTGCTTTGGAATCGTGATATTACGTATTTTCGATGGGATTTACGTGACGATTAGTTTAGCAACCGCGTGACACAGCAGGACAACCTGCACGCGATTGGTCGACAGTCTGCTGGTGGGATGTTTGACGTTCTTAATTCATTGGATTCCGATCTCCTTTTTGTAATATCTGACAACTGCACCGCGGTTAAATTATATACATATTTGATGCAATGCACCCTGGACTAAAGAGGCAGACAAATATGAAAAATGTGCTAGACATCAAATGACACAAAGAATCGACAGAACGTCACTCATAGATGCACAAAAACAATATAACATTCAACATTGGTGAAACTTTCTTTAAAACCTCCAGTTTAACGATTTTGCCTTCAAAATAAAAGTCTGCGAATAAACGCTATGTGTATAATACATCACTGGGTACATCACACTCGGGCCAAGCTTCCTGCCATCTTTAACCCCCCCCCCTTTTTTTGTCTTTACACTGTTCCTACTCACTGGTTATTATCTATGCATAGTCACTTTACCCCTACCCACATGTACAAATTACCTCGACTAACCTGTACCCCCACACATTGGCTCGGTACTGGTACCCCATGTATATAGCCTCGTCATTGTTGTTTTACTGCTGCTCTTTATTACTTGTATCTCTTCTTCTTGTCTGTATTTTTTTTAACTGCATGTGACTAATAAAATTAGATTGGATTTAAATATTTTCTTAACTCTATTTATTGAACTGTGTTGTTGGTTAAGGGCTTGTAAGTAAGCATTTCACAGAAAGGTACCTGTTGTATTCGGCGCATGTGACAAATAACATTGTATTTTATTTGCAATCAATATTTTTTTGCATCTTTGCATAGTCATAGCGCATAATGTAAGAAATTATGACACTAATGAGAATTACTACTTACAATAAGATAAAGAATATTATAATGTGGAGAAGATTTCAAATCAAATGTTTAAATCAAAATTTCACATTTAAACAAATTTTAATGTATTGGTCAGGTAGACAAATTTTGCAGATGTTGTCTCGGGTGTAGTGAGCAATGTCAGAGTCCAGACTATAAATATGTGTGTAGATGATGGTGTGTATGGACATTATGGGCAGTGTATGAATAGACAAGGTTTGTACAGCAGTAGTTCTATAGGATGAACCTTGACTAGAATACAGTATATACTGTACATATGAAGTGGGTAAAACAGTATGTAAACATTCAAGTTTCCAGTGTTCAATGACTATGTACATAGGGCAGCAGACTCTAAGGTGCAGGATTGAATACCAGGTGGTAGCCGGCTATTACCAGTGAATAAAGTTAATGCATTGTACTGGGAGGACGCTGGCTAGTGGTGCCTATTTAATAGTCTGTTGGCCTGGAGATAGAAGCTATTTTTCAGTCTCTTGGTCCATTCTTTGATGCACCTGTGCTGTATCTGCCTTCTAGGTGGTGTCGGGATGAACATGCCATGGCATGGGAGGCTGAGGTGGCTATGGCTATGTTATTTATATAACTGGTGCTATGCTTAAACGTGTTAATTGGTTCTTACAGATCCTTTCACAGTTTTAATGTATTTCCTGTTTGCTTGAGATGTAATTCCTGGATGATTATATGATCAACCCCTTTTTTTCAATTGACCCATGGCTAGGGTGCCCAGTCCGAGGTCGGCGGCGGGCTAAGAGGCAGACAAGGACTATGGTGGAGTGGGGTCCACGTCCCGCGCCAGAGCCGCCACCGCGGACAGACACCCACCCACCCACCCAGACCCTCCCCTATAGGGGGGGGGGGGGTACTGTTACATTCTTACCTTAGTTCTTTTGTTATGTCTTTGTTTTAGTATGGTCAGGGTGTGAGTTGGGTGGGTTGTCTATGTTAGTTTTTCTATGATTTGCTATTTCTGTGTTTGGCCTGGTATGGTTCTCAATCAGAGGCAGCTGTCAATCGTTGTCCTTGATTGAGAACCATATTTAGGGAGCCTGTTTTCTATTGTGTTTCGTGGGTGATTATTTTATCGTGGGTGATTATTTTCTGTTGTGTGTCTGCACCAGCCTGAACTGTTTTCGGTCGGTTCTCTTTGTTATTTCCGTGTTCATTCTAATAAATATGGACACATACCACGCTGCACCTTGGTCCTCACCTTCTTCCACCATCGACGACCGTTACAACTCCCCTCAAACAATAGCATGGTATTCTTTCACTGTAATGGCTACTGTAAATTGGACAGTGCAGTTAGATTTACAAGAATTTAAGCCTTCTGCAAATGTCAGATATGTCTATGTCCTGGGAAATGTTCTTGTTACTTACAACCTCATGCTAATCGCATTAGCCTACATTAGCTCAACCATCCCGTGCAGGGGACCCACCAATCCTGAAGACGTTTTAATGTGTCTTATCCTAGTATCACCCTCTAGTGGCTTAAAGCCTCGTGTGTCTTATTCTTGTTCTGTGAAATGCTATGTGCTGTGCCCAGCAGTTGTCTTTACTATCTTTTGCTAATAGATACTAATTATTTGGTCATTCAGAGTTTATGACTATTGTGGTCTACCCATGCAATAGAACATAGCCGCCAATACAGTTCACTGTATATGGAATACATATTGGACTGTAAAGGAACAAGTTTACAACCTGTCTCAGCTAAAGTGAGGCGGAAAAGACTCAGTAGGGTCTCTTTTAACCAAATATGTTTAGTTTTGGAGGGAAACTGTGTCGTACAGATTGTTGCTGTCTTTTTACTCCTCCTCCTCTTTAGCCCCCAATGCAATACACTGTTTTGGGCTTTCTAATAACTGTCTCAGATAAAGTGGGGTGGAAAATACTCAGTAGGGTGTGTTCGAACAAAAAGCTAAGTTATAGGGAGTGTTGCTGGACTTTTACTGTGGTCAAACAGCTTCAAATGTGGTGCCTGAACACTATGGTTCAAATATAGCACTGTGTCATATGATGCATATATTGTTCTACCAAAATACCCTATAATGTAGAAGACAAATATCTTTTCTTTCTGGTGGACACTTCTGGTGGATACAACATACAATATGTTTATTCAAAAGGGCAAGAGAGATGCAAGTTCACTTTGTCCAAAAAAGCATACTTTATTCAGTACAAATATCACATTAAAGTTAATTCATCAAATTGATCAACAGTTACTCAGACGTTTGAAATTAGTTCAGAGTTTTGTCACATGCACAAGTAGTGAAATGCTTACTTGCTAGCTCTTTCCCAAAAATTCAGTGTTCAATATCAAATAGTATGAAGTTGTAGAAAAGGCCCACAAGAATGGTGGTCCCAAGCTCCAGCGATGGGGTTTAGCCAATTCCTTAAGGGTTTTACCTCTAGTAATGTCATCAGCAGGATTGTTTATGCTATCAACATACCTCCAGTCCTGGACTTCTGTTAGGTCTTGGATCTCTACCTTGCGAGCCGAGCTCACCTTGTCAATCCAACGGGTCATCTACTGGAGTGATTCGACCACTGTATTGACCTGGCTCAAGTCGGAGTCCTGCAGGCATAAGGTGTTCGTCGGAACTCGCATCGCTGAAATCCAAGACCTAACAGAAGTCCAGGACTGGAGGTATGTTGATAGCATAAACAATCCTGCTGATGACATTACTAGAGGTAAAACCCTTAAGGAATTGGCTAAACCCCATCGCTGGAGCTTGGGACCACCATTCTTGTCCCAACCAGAGAAAGAGTGGCCGACAGCCCCCAGGCGTGCGACCCCTCCGCAACCAACTGAAGCTCATGAGTTAAGGAAGTCCGCCCAATGCTACAGCATTTCTACGGAACCAACAACGGCTCTCCCTGACCTAACACAATCCCAAACACTGCCGGATCTGATCACCGCCACAAACCAGACCTCAGATGGGGTGGCTTCTATACCTACCTCCCTCGCGGCAGAGACACTACTCCTCAAGCAAGCACAAGCAGTTAGCTTCCCTGAGGAGTTAAAAGCTCTGAAAGCCGGTAGGGAAGTGGCTAAGGACAGCCGTCTTCTCTGTCTTGCCCCAGAATATGATCCAATCCTTGGAGTGATCAGAGTCGGAGGGAGGCTGCGCCAAGCAGAGGTTTTGGACCCAGATGCTATCCACCCAATTATCCTTGACTCCAGACACCCTCTTACCAGGCTCCTCATCAAGAGTTATGATGAGCGGCTTCTCCACCCAGGTCCAGAGAGGGTCTATGGGGAGATGAGGCGGAAGTACTGGATATTTGGAGGACGAGGAGCCATTCGTAAGCACCAATACGCCTGCGTAGAATGTCAGAGATGGCGGGCCGGAGCTACGGTGCCCAAAATGGCAGATTTACCCCCTTCTCTCTTGCGCCTCCTTAAACCACCCTTCTGGTCAACAGGAGTAGATTGCTTTGGCCGCTTGATGATCAAGTTAGGTTGTCGTGTGGAAAAGCGCTGGGGCATTCTATTCAAGTGTTTGACAACCAGATGTGTCCACCTGGACCTACTGGAGAGTTTGGATACGGAAGCCTTCCTCATGGGCCCTAGGGCGGTTTATCTCCCGACGGGGGAAACCCTACGAGATCCTGGCTGACAGAGGTACGAACTTCAAGGCAGGAGAAGCCAGGTTGGAGGAAGCCTTCCAAGCCATGGAACCCAGCCTCCAGGATCAGCTGATGGACCAACAAATCTCATTCAAATTTAATCCTCCAGGCGCTCCTCATTTTGGAGGAACATGGGAACGAGAGATCAAATCTGTAAAAACGGCCTTACGAGTCGTCCTGGGGGACCAAACTGTCGCTAAAACTGTCTTGAGGATCGTCCTGATAGAGATGGAAGGGATTCTGAACTCCAAACCCTTGGGATATCTCTCTGCAGGCATCGCTGACCCCGATCCGGTTACACCGACTATGCTCTTGATGGGACGCCGAGATGCGTCACTTCCTCAAGCAATGTATGCTGATACCAACCTCGTAGGCAGACGCCGGTGGCGACACAGCCAAATCTTAGCTGACCATTTTTGGGCCCGATTCTTCATTCGGGATTACCTACCAAGTCTACAGCACAGAGGGAAATGGCGGAGAGAAATGGCCAGCCTGGAAACTGGCCAAGTAGTAATGATGGCGGACCCTCAGCTGCTTCGAGCCTCCTGGCCGGTGGGCCGTATAACTAAGACCATGCCTGGGACCGATGGTCGTGTTAGATCAGTGGAAATCCAGGTGAAGAACCGGACATATATCCGGCCAGTTGCCCGACTGATTCCTCTCCCTGAGATGACAGAGGACGGGGAGCAATGAGCCTTTTTTGAGGAATGTGGAAATTAACAAATTTCCGGGGTGGCTGTAGAAAAGGCCCATGGAGTTGGTGGAATAATCCTTTAATTCATTGCCATTTACTCAGCTGGGCCAGGGGCGCTTTAATTAGGTCAGGTGGAAATGTCCTACAGATCTCAACTCCATAAAAGGAGGAAATTGCCATCGCCTGATCTCGCTGCTTTCTCTTCCTTAACTCCATCTGATCCAGAAGTTCTGTGCGTCCATGAATCCACGTAAGTCCACCGACTCTTACCTTTCATCTGAATGATCTGTGGTGATCGGGAGAGTGGGCCATTCAGTTATTGTTTATAGTTATCACCGCGGAGCGCGGCTTGGAGCGCAAGCTTCAAACATATTGTGTAATGTGAATTGTCAATGATCACGGCCCTACAGATCCTCATAGGCCAATTATGCAATCGATATGGTTCATGTGTATTGAAATGTATTATATGTACACATGAAGACAATTGAAAGCGTGAAATGAGAAACGTCATTGTTTGCTAACTGATTGACTTTGATCATGGGGATTTATCGATTGTATAACCATTCACTGTTTGTATTCTTTCATGATTTATGATAAATAGTTATGAGCCGAAATGCCTCTCGGATGATTACTATTGACTTCTTAATGAACTGGACTGTTGAATTCCTTAACTTATGTTAATAATGACTGATATGATTTGATCTTTGATTATGAATTTGATTGTACACTTGTTATTTGTTTCCTTTGTGTTGCAGCACAGACTACCCAGTAAATATACCACTTTATGGTTAAAGGAATTCCTGCCTCAGTCTCATACATTCCTGTCACCTGACACGTGACCACCTGTTCACCTTCACTGTCAGTCATCCTACCTGTCCAGCAACCCACACAGATTCCAATAATCTTTCAGAAGTAGATTTTTTTTAAACACACAAGAAATAAGAAAAACACGAGACATGAAGCTATATACAGGGTCCGTGCCAGTGCCAAATGTACAATATGCAGGGATACTGGAGTGGTTAAGGTAGATACACTATGTACATGTAGACAGAGGCAAGGAGAAATTGACTGATAGCAGGATAAATAGTCAAAATAATCAACATAGCAGTAGCGTAAGTAGTGGGTGTATGTGTGTGTGTGTGTGTTGGTGTCAGTGAGTGTGTGAATATTTGAGTGTGTGTGCAGTAGAGTCCGTGTTGGCGTGTGGGTAAAGACTCGTGAGTGGCATAAAGTTAGTGCAGATAGACCGTGGATGAGCATGGGCAGCCATTGCTTAGCTGTTCAAAAGTCTCAGTGCTTGGCGATAGAAGCTGTCTCGGTGCTTGTTGGTCCGAGACCAAATGCTCCGGTACCACCTGCCAGACGATAGCAGAGTGAACAGTCTATGGCTGGGGTCGCAGGAGTCTTTGGACAATTTTTGCACCTTCCTCAGACACGGCCTGCTATGTACAGTATGTCCTGGATGTCCTTATATGCAACATCAGTGTTCAGCATATCAGCTCCTGAAATGCACCAAACAATCCGAGAACCATAGTACATTTGCATGTTATACCACTTAAATCATTGCAGATTGATCTCCTTTTGAGTGTACATGGAAGCATTCTTTCATGGCGTTCACCATTATACTCAATGAATCTGATATACACATTCTTGCATAACATTAATGCAATAATCTTCCTTTTGATAATTCATACAAAATACATCTCATGTTGTTGTGAATGGACCGCTTTAGTGAACAAACATATCGGGACCACAAGCACTTCCATCTACCTGAGCTTTGAAATTCCCACAATGATGAGAAAATTCATATTTCAGAACAATGTCCACAACCTTTCCATGTCAAGTCAAATACTGTAGCGCCAGATATTTCTGTAGTGAGTGCAGAATGCCCTCCAGTTCCTTCTCATACTGTTTTAAGGAGTCCATTATTGTAACACTCAATGTTACAGTGCCTTGCGAAAGTATTCGGCCCTCTTGAACTTTGCGACCTTTTGCCACATTTCAGGCTTCAAACATAAAGATATAAAACTGTATTTTTTTGTGAAGAATCAACAACAAGTGGGACACAATCATGAAGTGGAACGACATTTATTGGATATTTCAAACTTTTTTAACAAATCAAAAACGGAAAAATTGGGCGTGCAAAATTATTCAGCCCCTTTACTTTCAGTGCAGCAAACTCTCTCCAGAAGTTCAGTGAGGATCTCTGAATGATCCAATGTTGACCACTTCATGATTGTGTCCCACTTGTTGTTGATTCTTCACAAAAAAATACAGTTTTATGTTTGAAGCCTGAAATGTGGCAAAAGGTGGCAAAGTTCAAGGGGGCCGAATATTTTCACAAGGCACTGTGTACTAATTTGAGCACAAACACATTATCCAATGTGCTTTTAAATTCACAGGTATTATTACATTCTCAAAACGTCACCAATTGAGAGGAATCACATTCCTTGCATTTGACAGTGCATACAGTAAGTGAATGACTTCTTTTAGACCAAAGTGGAGAACCTCTACTTATCCGGTAATATTCAACTAGACAAAATGTGTCTTTGTGCAGCAATTTGTTGAGTAATTCTAATCTATAGCTAACTGACAACTTTGATGTCTCAGTGCACTTTCCGTGCAAAAACTGGTATGACATGTATACAGTTTCACAAATTGGTATTTGTCTGAAAATGTGACAACTAGAAATAGTATATGTATGTTTGCTAAATATGCAAAGGAGAGTAAAGCTTCTAGGTAATTTGATCCTATCCCTGTCTATTTATACAAGCAAAGTCTGTAGAGCATGGGTTACATAAAAGCTTGAATGTTGAGTGCCTTTTGAATTCTTAGATATATTACATGCTCTGCTCTGTTGATTCAAACCAAAGAGGTATTGAACTACGCGTTCTGCAGAAATGTCCCTGGGTTATACGATCAGTTGTTTTGTAGTCTGGCCATACACTGCCTGAGTATCACACTCACTGGAAATGTTTAGACTGTGAGTGTAGAGCAGACCATTTTCCAAGAAATTTGCAGGTAGAATTTCCTGAACAAAATGTTCAACTATGTCCTTTACACCACTTTAATGAAGTTGTTCTTGGATTGTAATGAAGTTGAACAATGGATTGTGAAAATGTCGCTGAATTCAATGCTTCAAACTGGGAAATTGCCTTTTTGAAGTGAGGAGAAGGTTTCCTTTGGTCAGCAATAAGTAATCTCTTATGGCATACAGAAAATGCTGATGGAGTATCGAGAAAAATGTAAATGGGTCACCTTATTTTCCAATCACTGTGTGCATGGACTCTACAAGGTGTCGAAAGCGTTCCACAGGGATGCTGGCCCCTGTTGACTCCAATGCTTCCCACAGTTGGGTCAAGCTGGCGGGATGTCCTTTGGGTGGTGGACACAGGAAACTGTTGAACGTGAAAAACCCAGCAGTGTTGCAGTTGTTGACACAAACATGTGCGCCTGGCACCTACTACCATACCTCATTCAAAGGCACTATATATTTTGTCTTGCCCATTCACCCTCTGAAAGGCACAGATATACAATTAATCTAAATTGTTTCAAGATATACAATTAATCTAAATTGTTTCAAGACTTTAAAATCCTTCTTTGACCTGTCTCCTGCCCTTCATCTACATGGATTGAAGTGGATTTAACAAGTGACATCAATAAGGGAGCATAGCTTTCACATGGGTTCACCTGGTCAGTCTGTCATGGAAAGGATTCACCTGGTCAGTCTATGTAATGTTTTCAACATTCAGTGAAAATGCTGACTCTATACCTATCATCTTTACCACGTAAGTGTTTTACAGAGTTCACAAGCCTGTCGCATTAAATTACTTTTGCATGCTCGTATGACACACAAGTCAAGATCTCTTGCCGTGGCTTGTTCTATGTCTATTTTCCAGCAGCGCCGCAAATACATCTCCATATTGTTGCTATTAAACATTTTCATAGCTACATTCAACAACTCTGTAGGACTTGGGGAAGCAGAGAATGTCCACCTCCAGGTCACGCTGACCTTCGAGGGGAATCCTGGTACTGCAGATGAGGCCACCATTCACTTTACCCTGTAATCATATGGATATTTTAGGTTTTGCAGTGATTATTATACTTTAACCTGATGACCTGATGCATTTGGCACACATGGCTGGCCATGGGCTGATTTTAAATGTGTAAAGGCGTGCTCTATAAGCCAATATGTATTCCATATACAGGGATGCACATTGTGGCCAATGTAATAGGCAGAGTAAAATGCCAGCAACACTCCTTGTTATTCAGAGCCCCATGAAATGACACCATGTACATTCTACAGATACTACTGAGTATTCCCTACAATACTTTTACTGCTGCACCTCGAATAGTGTTTGCTCTATAAGCCAATATGTATTTCATATACAGTTACATGCAGTGGGGGCATTTTTAAAAAAAATGTCATTTAAACATGAACAAATATGAATCATTGTTAATGTTTAGAAAATAATTTTTCATATATCATGAATAATAAATATAGGTTATTGACACTTTTGTACGATTACATGGGGAACTTTTATTTAGAAAATGTCCGAAATTCTGTGACCGGAAATAGTTTTTTTTAGTGTGGCTGACGAGACGCTGCTGAAGAAGAAAGCCGCTGGTTGTGTTGGCAAAAATAGGTTAAAATCGGATAGAGGTATGCAGAAGAAATAAGGGAAAATGTCCGTATATGGAGCCGTTTTCCATTTGACGCAGGATACAGCAAACTGACTTGACCCCATCGGACATAGCTACAGCAAAGTACGTTAGTTCACTCTAAAAGTGATTTTCATAATCATTGTGTTCATTGCTAATCAACAAAAAATGGGTTCTGCTTGACCATATCCGATTCCTGGTATTTATTAATTAGTATTCATCGGGATATGAGCTTTTGTCGATTACGGCATTTGTGTTAGTTTTTTACAGGAGAGCGACTTACTTTTAATGAAGGAAAACTCCCTAAATAATGTTCAACCCTGAAGCAATGGAGGAGGAGAAAGGGATACATATGAGAGGGAGATTTTCGGTGGCTCCTGAGCCCCTTGTCTGTATTCCCAGCGAAGAAAACATTTTAGATGTTGTCCATTTCTAAATAATTTAGACGTCTTGCCATCTAAGTTGACAATTGTATTATTACCCTCGCCTCGGACCAGCTGCATATATTGCACCCATTTTTTTTATTCCCAGGGTTTAAATGGCCAACCCTTTAGGTCGGTGTATCCAACACAGTTAATGTAGCGATTCACCTAGTGAACAAGAAAATGTAGCACGCTTCCTTGCTCAATATAGTGCTGCCAAAGAAATGCTACTTTACAACAAAAAATGATATTGCGGTAAAACGTTACATTGTAACGCTTGATAACCCAGCCATATTAACTTAGCTTTTGCTGCTAGCTGTAACTAGCCTGCCAACTAGCTGTGCTTACGTTTATGAGGAGTTTTCAATCGAAATTGTCCGTGATGAAATGTATTCTGCATATAGTGTTTTTTGTGCAAATTCTGTAGCATTTCTGGGGCCACAACGCTGTCATTTGATACAACTGAAAAGGGGCGCTCCTCCCTAAATTAGCCAGATCACGTGATACATAGCATAACGCACATGCGCCCCTATTGCTTTTTCTCTGAGATGTCAAAGCAAGCAAAGCAGAAACTGGCTACTCTTTGACTGATGTAGCTGGCAAGGAAACTGCTGTTTGACTTAACAGAAAAAAGTTTTTATTCCCAGTGCTGAGCTAGTAGTTTAACTGACGTGTAACGTTATTGTTTCATCCCTTCTCGACTGAAGTTCTGTCTGAAGTGAATGAACTAAGGCTACCACAGCCAGTTCCGCTCTAGCCTCTAGCTATCAGTCAGGTGGCAGTGTCTAACACCTGTTGTGTGTATGGAAATGTTTTGTAGCCTGATATTCTGTTTTTGGATGCGCTGTGAGTTTTTATTAGTCAGTATAGCAATGTAAAGTTATTGATCTGCCAGGTTCCTTAGTTAATTCCCTTAATTTCACACTGACATGGTATAAACAACTCTACAGGCTTCACTGTCATGGTGAACAGTCAGTACATAACACTATGCTCATCATTTATTAGCAGGAACAGAGTGTGACAGATGTCCAAGCAAAGCCAGACAGCCAGGAAAAACGAATTTTGCAGTATAATATAGCAATCAATGAATGGATACAAAGTTCCATCTTGAGTTGATGGGTAGACTTCAGTTTGGGACCTAGGAAGAATGGTCATTTCTATTATTGAACAATTGATTCTGTTATTGGATAATATAATGTATAAATGTGCATCAAGGTAATTCTTTGACATGCCTCATCTGAGAAGGATCAGATGGTGACAGGGGTCTCAGCAGGGTCAAGCAACCAGAGAAGACCAGTGTGTGACGGTGCTGAGATTACACTTTATTCTCTGCGCAGAAAACACTGGACAAGCCAGGAGCTTCAAAGATTGAAACTATTTTAAGGCAGTCTGACAAACCTCTAAAGTTGATTTCCAAACTGTATCAAGGGTTGATAGAGGCTTTTCCCGATGACACAAAACATGTAAAACAAAAATATGAGGAAACCTAGTAGACACTATTGATGATGAATGGATACAGATGTGTTTGAATGCCCAGTCATGTTCATATAATCACAGACATAAATTACTGCAGTTTAAGACTATCCATATAATGTACTATATGTCAGTGAAACTGAATATCATGCACTCAGAAATGTAATTCCTCTGCTCGAGGTGTAAAACACAGAAGGGGTCATATTTGCATATGTTATACTCTTATGAAGGCTAGGTGAATTCTGGCAAAGAGTATTTTCTTTTGTCTCAGCAGGTCTTCAGATTCTCGCTTCTCTCGGTTTTGGTTTGCTTGGAAATGTTGATACTGGAGACTGTTATCAGAAGAAACTATGTAACCAAGCATTTATAACTGCTAAGAAATGCATTGCCATTAATTGGCGGGTTGATTATCCCCCCACACTGTCACAATGGATGGCAGAAATGTCCAGTTATGTACAGTATCACTAGATTTGATTTATTACAAGATTAAGGGAATATTGTGCTACTTTCATAAGGTCTGGATGCCTTCTATGGAATATTGTATGACAAAAGGAGTCTGTATTGAAAACATGCCCATGTCAGGAGAGATACCTAGTCAGGCAATATCTAGCTGTTGATGATCCCTTTTAAACTCTGTTCCTTCTTCCAGATCAGTTTCCTGTGTGTGGACTCTCTGAGTGGCTGTTCTCTCACTCCAAGAACAGCTGTCACCCAGTCCCTTCTGAGAGTGAGTGAGCGTGAAGAGAGCTCAACAATTTCACATGAATCAAGTGCTCACTTACTCCAGTTGAAGCCGGAACAGAGAGACACATCAGCACAAACTCACAGATCTGCTGTCAAAATCTCTCACACACACACACTAGGCAAAGCTACATCCTGACATTTCAGACACTGCACCTCTTCATTCCCACCATCAATACGTTCACTCCTCTGCTTCAGTAAACATGTACGGCAGCTCCCGTTCCGTGGGCAGAGCGGATGCCAACCTCAGCGGAGGGAGAGATGGGGGGAGCAGCCAGGGTTCAGGTCGCTCCCCTCATCTCCCCCGTTCCCCACGGATGGGCCACCGTCGCACCAACAGCACGGGGGGCAGTGGAGGGGGTCCAGGCGGAGCGGGGGGTAAGACCCTCTCCATGGAGAACATCCAGTCCCTCAATGCCGCCTATGCCACCTCAGGACCCATGTACCTGAGCGACAACGAGGTTGCCATGTCCGACCACGTTAACAAGAGTGGTCGAGAGATGACCACAATGGGTCGACAGAGGGTGACCTATGGGTCAAGAGCAAGCGCAGGAGGGGGTGGAGGGGTGGCAGCTAGCACTCCCAACATCGCCACATCTGCCCAGGCCAACGCTGTGCTCCCTGGGGGAATGATGGCAGGTGACGCCCTGGCTTTTGGGGATCACCACATGGCCTCCACGGTCCCTCACTCCCTGAGACAGGCCCGGGACAACACCATACTGGACCTGCAGGCCCAACTTAAAGAGGTCAGTAGCCACAGTTGGTAATGTTAGTCTGTCTGTAGAATGACAATGGACAAGGAAAGCTCAATGCTGTGATGTCATAAGGAGTTAGTAATAATAAGTTAGTAATAAATCGTTTGACATGTACCCTACTTTGAGAAGATCTAGTTTGACTTTGATGTTGAGTGTTCTGCTATTTGTGTGAAAACATTTTGTATTTGCAGTGTGTATGTGTGTATGTTTTACTGACTGAGTCGGCTGGTCCCTCAGATTCTGCGTGAGAACGAGTTGCTTTGTCGTGAGGTGGAGGTTAAGGAGAGCAAGCTGAGTTCCTCCATGAACTCCATCAAGACTTTCTGGAGCCCTGAGCTGAAGAAGGAGAGAGCCCTAAGGAAGGACGAGGTGTCCAAGATCACTGTCTGGAAGGAACAGTACCGCGTGGTGCAGGATGAGACCCAGGTGTGTGTGTGACATTTTTCATTCATGTAATTGTGAAAGAAAGGATTGGGGGTTAGATATTCTGATCCTAGATTTGTGTTGACGGCAATTTACTACCTCAAGCACAGGACAGGTTATAGCCTATAGTCTAGGTGTTTTGGTAGTTTTTTGTGGGTTTTCTCTTTGACCAGTATTGCCAGCATTATCCACTGGATTCTAAATCAGAATATCGCTTGAAAAAAGAGCATGCATATACGCCGCTGGGACGTTCTTTGCAGACAACAATATATTCTGCAAAACCTGCAATTTAGCATTAGATTATAAATGGAAAGAAAAGTAGCCATCTGAAAGTATATATAAACTCAGCAACAAAAGAAACGTCCCTTTTTCAGGACCCCGTCTTTAAAAGATAATTCGTAAAAATCCAAATAACTTCACAGATCTTCATTGTAAAGGGTTTAAACACTGTTTCCCATGCTTGTTCAATGAACCATAAACAATTAATGAACATGCACCTGTTGAACAGTCATTAACACACAAACAGCTTACAGACAGACGTTAGGCAATTAATTAAGGTCACAGTTATGAAAACTTAGGACACTAAAGTTTTCTGGTGCAAATCTGGTGCAGTCCATGAGGAGGAGATGCACTGCAGTACTTAATGCAGCTGGTGGCCACACCAGATACGGACCAGTTTGATGTTGACGCCCCCTTTGTTCAGGGACACATTATTCAATTTCTGTTAGGCACATGTCTGTGGAACTTGTAAAGTTTATGTCTCAGTTGTTGAATCTTGTTATGTTCATTCAAATATTTACACATGCTAAGTTTGTTGAAAATAAACACAGTTGACAGTGAGATGACGTTTCTTTTTTTGCTGAGTTTATATACATTGCTCAAAAAAATAAAGGGAACACCTAAACAACACAATGTAACTCCAAGTCAATCACACTTCTGTGAAATCAAACTGTCCACTTAGGAAGCAACACTGATTGACAATAAATTTCACATGCTGTTGTGCACATGGAATAGACAACAGGTGGAAATTATAGGCAATTAGCAAGAGGGGTTCTGCAGGTGGTGACCACAGACCACTTCTCAGTTCCTATGCTTCCTGGCTGATGTTTTAGTCACTTTTGAATATTGGCGGTGCTTTCACTCTAGTGGTAGCATGAGATGGAGTCTACAACCCACACAAGTGGCTCAGGTAGTGCAGCTCATCCAGGATGGAACATCAATGCGAGCTGTGGCAAGAAGGTTTGCTGTGTCTGTCAGCATAGTGTCCAGAGCATGGAGGCGCTACCGGGAGACAGGCTAGTACATCAGGAGATGTAGAGGAGGCTGTAGGAGGGCAACAACCCAGCAGCAGGACCGCTACCTCCGCCTTTGTGCAAGGAGGAGCACTGCCAGAGCCCTGCAAAATGACCTCCAGCAGGCCACAAATGTGCATGTGTCTGCTCAAACGGTCAGAAACAGACTCTGTGAGGGTGGTATGAGGGCCCGACGTCCACAGGTGGGGGTTGTGCTTACAGCCCAACACCGTGCTCATTCCTTCGACGATGAACTCGAATCTGACCATCACCCCTGGTGAGACAAAACCGCGACTCATCAGTGAAGAGCACTTTTTGCCAGTCCTGTCTGGTCCAGCGACGGTGGGTTTGTGCCCATAGGCGACGTTGTTGCCGGTGATGTCTGGTGAGGACCTGTCTTACAACAGGCCTACAAGCCCTCAGTCCAGCCTCTTTCAGCCTATTGCAGACAGTCTGAACACTGATGGAGGGATTGTGCGTTCCTGGTGTAACTCAGGCAGTTTTTGCCATCCTGTACTTGTCCCGCAGGTGTGATGTTTGTATGTACCGATCCTGTGCAGGTGTTGTTACACGTGGTCTGCCACTGCGAAGATGATCAGCTGTCCATCCTGTCTCTCTGTAGCGGCGTCTCACAGTACGGACATTGCAATTTATTGCCCTGGCCACATCTGCAGTCATCGTGCCTCCTTGCAGCATGCCTAAGGCACGTTCACGCAGAGCAGGGACCCTGGGCATCTTTCTTTTGGTGTTTTTCAGAGTCAGTAGAAAGGCCTCTTTTAGTGTCCTAAGTTTTCATAACTATGACCTTAATTGCCTACCTTCTGTAAGCTGTTAGTGTCTAAACAACCGTTCCACAGGTACGTGATTATTAATTGTGTGGGAAAGTGTTTAATTAAACCCTTTACAATGAAGATCTAGTGAAGTTATTTGGATTTTTCAAATGGTTTGAATAACAGGGTCCTGAAAAAGGGATGTTTATGTTTTTGATTTAACACTTTTTTGGGATACTTCATGATTCCAAATGTGTTATTTCATAGTTTTGATGTCTTCACTAATGTTCTACAATGTAAAAAATAAAGATAAACCCTTGAATGCGAAGGTGTGTCCAAACCTTTGGCTTATAATAGATAAATCTTTGCGCCATCTCAGTGAACTAATCCATTGTGGAGGCCTAGACTAAAAGCCAATTTATGCTCAATCTGAATATGTGGTCAGATTGTTTGTTAGTGTTTATTATTTCCCCATTACATACATACATACATACATACATACATACATACATACATACATACATACATACATACATACATACATACATACATACATACATACATACATACATACATACATACATACATACATACATACATACATACATACAGTGCATTCGGAAAGTATGCAAACCCCTTGACTTTGTCCGGGCTCTGGCTGGGCCACTCAAGGACATTCAGAGAATTGCCCCGAACCTGCTCCTCTGTTGTCTTGGCTGTGTGCTTAGGGTCGTGGTCCTGTTGGAAGGTGAACCTTCGCCCCAGTCTGAGGTCCTGAGCGTTCTAGAGAAGGTTTACATCAAGGATCTCCCTGTACGTTGCTCCGTTCATCTTTGCCTTGACCCTGACTAGTGTCCCAGTTCCTGCCGCTGAAAAACATCACCACAGCATGATGCTGCCACCACCATGCTTCACCGGGAGATGGTGCCAGGTTTCCTCCAGATGTGATGCTTGGCATTCAGGCCAAAGAGTTCAATCTTTAATCAGACTAGAGAATCTTGTTTCTCATGGTCTGAGAGCCTTCAGCTGCCTTTTGGCAAACTCCGAGCGGGCTGTCCGGTGCCTTTTACTGAAGAGTGGCTTCCGTCTGCCCCTCAATCATAAAGGCCTGATTTGGTGGAGGGCTGCAGAGACGGTTGTCCTTCAGGAAGGTTCTCCCATCTCCACAGAAATCTGGAGCTCTATCAGTGACCATTGGGTTCTTGGTCACCTCCCTGACTAAGGCTCATCTCCGCCGATTGCTCAGTTTGTCCGGGCGGCCAGCTCTAGGAAAGAGTATTGGTGGTTCCAAACTTCTTCCATTTAAGAATGATTGGGGCCTCTAGATTCTTGAGGACCTTCAATGCTGCAGACATTTTTTGGTACCCTTCCCCAGATCTGTGCTTTGACACAATCCTGTCTCTATGTTCTAAGTACAATTCCTTTCAAATCAAATTATATTTGTCACATACACATGGTTAGCAGATGTTAATGCGAGTGTAGCGAAATGCTTGTGCTTCTAGTTTCGACAGTGCAGTAATACAGTGCCTAGCGAAAGTATTCGGCCCCATTGAACTTTCAACCTTTTGCCACATTTCAGGCTTCAAACATAAAGATATAAAACTGTATTTTTTTTGTGAAGAATCAACAACAAGTGGGACACAATCATGAAGTGGAACGACATTTATTGGATATTTCAAACTTTTTTAACAATTCAAAAACTGAAAAATTGGGCGTGCAAAATTATTCAGCCCCCTTAAGTTAATTCTTTGTAGCGCCACCTTTTGCTGCGATTACAGCTGTAAGTCGCTTGGGGTATGTCTATCAGTTTTGCACATCGAGAGACTGATATTTTTTCCCATTCCTCCTTGCAAAACAGCTCGAGTTCAGTGAGGTTGGATGGAGAGCATTTGTGAACAGCAGTTTTCAGTTCTTTCCACAGATTCTCGATTGGATTCAGGTCTGGACATTGACTTGGCCATTCTAACACCTGGATATGTTTATTTTTGAACCATTCCATTGTAGATTTTGCTTTATGTTTTGGATCATTGTCTTGTTGGAAGACAAATCTCCGTCCCAGTCTCAGGTCTTTTGCAGACTCCATCAGGTTTTCTTCCAGAATGGTCCTGCATTTGGCTCCATCCATCAAAGTTCTAATGTTTGTTATATGACGTTGCTCTTATATCCAACAGTTATTCCCGGCTGTATGTAATAAGACTTAAGATTTCCTCGGTTAAGAAATAATACCTTAAAAAAATCTAAATAGTGCATAGTTTCCTTAGAACTCAAAGCGAGGCGACCATCTCTGTCGGCGCCATGCAACAACCTCATGGCTTGGTTTTTGCTCTGACATGCACTGTCAACTGTGGGAGCTTATATAGACAGGAGTGTGCCTATCCAAATCATTTCCAATCAATTGAATTTACCACAGGTGGATTCCAATCAAGTTGTAGAGACATCTCAAGGATGATCAATGCATACAGGATGCACCTGAGCTCAATTTCGAGTCTCATTGCAAAGGGTGTGAATAATAAATAAATAAAAAGTTTTTTTATGTATTTTAAATATTTTGAAACATCTCTTAACCTGTTTTTGCTTTATCATTAGGGGGTATTGTGTGTACATTGCTGAGGGAAATTATATATTTAATTAATTTTAAAATAAGACAACCTAACACCGTGGAAAAAGTCAAGGGGTCTCAGCCGAAGGCACTGTAGGCATATAAATGTGTCCATTTTGGGATCAGATATTATTTCTGATTTGCTTAACACATCACCACTAATGACCTGTTGAGCGTCTCAACGTAATATTTGCTTCACCTCAAACAGCAACCATACAGAGTCTGTTTTTGCATCTATTGAGAATTACAATAGTTGCTCCATGTATTTGCAAAATATTTTCTCCTCTCTCCCTTTCGATAACCACTCAGCATGAAAGGGAAAAATGTCACGCATTATCCAGTGCAAATATTATAAAATAGGCCTACCTGATTACATCTTTGCCAACTCCTCATGTAGCCCTACACCGGAAACTTCTGCCATTACTTTAGAGTAATGGCCGAATCTGAAAGCCGGCTGGAGAGGGAGGAGAATAGTTGGATTATGTTTTTTCTTCTCGTTGTCTAGATCTCTGACTCCCCATTATTTGTATTATTTCATCCAACCTTAAGCTTAAACATCAGACAAGCTCAATGAATATAGGAGATTTTATTAAAACACATAGGGTCTGTCTACATATGGACAAATGCATGTTTAAAAATGTTGACCAATCAATCAAATGTATTTATTAAGCCCTTTTTACATCAGCCAATGTCATACAGTGCTATAATCGATTTGTCGAAAGAACAGATGCCTTTCAGACAAAAATCATCCCAGAGCTGAATGTAGTTTTGTAAAATGTAGTTTCCTACCCCTGGTTTAGTCTAATGACCAGCTCAGCACTCCATCACTGTGTGTATAAATATGTGACTGTTGGGAGGGAGATTTTCTGCACTTGAACCTTCGGACTTCTAACATAGGTGTGTGCGCGTGCGTGCAGATGTGCATTATGCTCATTTTGGCCTTAGCTCTTGCAATGCTTTTCCAGGCATCACAATCCTGGTTTAACAGGAGATTAAGTGTATAAGAAACAGGGACCAGTTCTGTTTCAGGACTAGTGTATCATCTACAAGTGAAACCATCTGGTATGAACCAGATGTCTGGAAAACCTGGGGGATTTTTCACCTCGTGTTGTACTTCACTAATCAAATCAATGTATTTCCCCTCTGAATGCACCCTGACAGAAGGCATGTCTTTAATGACTAGTGGAGTGGATGGGCTGATCTGGATCATTTGGTGTTTCTGTTCCAGCCCATTATGGTCTGCTGAGTCACACACACACTTATCTAATGCCCCACTACTGTCCGTCTAACCATCCACGTCCAGTCCCTCACACTGCCAAGCACTCTCCCGTTTGTGTGTATGTGTGTGTTTGAGAGAGAGCAAGTGTTAAGAGGGGGGGGGAGAGCGGGAGAAAGAGGGAGACCACTGTAGAGGAACAAAGAGAGAGAAAGACCTGCTGTGTGTGGATGTATGCAGTGTGTGTGTGCGTTGGCTGCAGCTCTCTTGTAATCCCTAGTATAGAATAGAAGACATTGATCCCCCTCATCCGCAGTGATAAGTGACTGCTATTAGTCTTTGAATGCGTTGCAGATGCTGTAAAATGGCTGTCATATTCCATCTCCTGCTGTAGCAAAATTCTTGCTTGAGAAATTCCTCTTGGCTAAGGAGCAATGTTTTTGTTTCTTTTTGATGATTTTTTTCAACAAAAACAATCCTTTACAGTCCTATCAATTGGCCTTTATAGATAGAGTTTATAGATAGAGCTAAATTCAAATGTTTCTTCAAGAAGAAATATGAAATGCATAAACGTAGTACCAATTGAAAGGGAGAAATTGAGAGATTATGGGAAAAGTATTAGACTAAAGTTGAGGACACAACTGTTCACCTGACCCAAGACTGAATCTAAACATTACACTGTTCATTTTTATATTTTCATTTTTATGTGCATTTTACATTTACTGTACATTTTTCAGAATTTGTTGATAACCACATTTTAAAATACTCTGGAATACTTTTTTGCCCCACTGTACATTCAGTAACATGTTAAGACTATTCCTGGGGAATGTGGAGTAGGTGCAAGATTACACAAAAAATGACAAGGGTTTCAGTGAGCGGACTAATTGGTGTCTGTCTCTAAGTGGCTACACACCTCTCCAAAGTGTGTGCAGTTCCTAAGTCATTTCAATGCACTTTTATGACTCAAATAAAAGGTGTTTATTTTTTTTCTCTCTCCTAGCTGTGCCATTGAGGAACTAGAGCAAGAACACTTGTAGTTGTTTTGTTTGGAACACAACCCTGCATCCCAGCATCACACAATTACTGTTGTTTATGAAATCGCTATCTGGGTCAGGTTGGCCATTATTTTAAGCTTGCTCTATTTCCAACATGACTAGCTAATTTATAAAATACCATCTTCCAGTGTTCGGCTTTTACAAGGCAATTCCGAGAAACGGATCGTAATTTTGGGGCGCAAAGAAAGGAGTCAGAAAGGAGTCCTGGATTATCTTTTGAAATCCCCAAAACACATCACTACAACTGTACGGGGTCCTTCAAGTGCGTGTTCCGCTGCAAATTGTCTTCCCAATAGACCGTCTCATTCTGTTCTGAACAACCCAGGGTATGACACCACGTCATCAGACATGGTGATCATCAACATTGACACTGTGTGTATGTGACATTAGTTCTATGAACTGTGGCTTTCTTGTATGGTATCAAAGCGTTATTTATTTATACTCTACGTTTAATCTCTCAATAGAGTCCTCTTCATTTACAGCATTTCCCTCACTCAGACATCTTTTCAAAAGTTGGCCAGTTAGTGGAAGGGATAGGGGCAAGTTGTTGTCGCGTGCAGTTCTCAAGTTCAGAACGGCTGTCAGTCATACAGCACTGTGAAGCGCAGTCTGAGCTCTGTCATTTATAGCATGTTACTGTACAGCCGCTGCGTTACCATTTAGGCGCTTATCAGTGCCCAAATCTGCTATTTCCAACCCATATACAGATATGAGTGTGAAGGGCTACTTGTTAACCGGAAATTAGATTTTGAGATAAAAATGGCTGAACTGTACCTTTTTAAACACCTCTCTGTTGTCTCAGAGCGAGATCTCAGTGAGTCAGACTTAGTCACTGGGTATGGGAGGAGGAGAGAGAATGAGGGAGGGTGAGAGAGTGAGCGGGAGGGTGAATGAGTGAAAGAGACATAGTGAGTGGCATTGGAGGAGAGCGTTGGATACAGGCACTGACTTGTTTTTGTGCTGTTGTCTGAAACATCTCCCAGCTGATCCAAATGAGAGAATAGAACACAGCATTGTATTTCTGTCAAATAGCTGGTCTGTCAAAAAACTGTGGCAGTACAGGCTCCAAAGAATGAATGCTGGCTGATTTTGTACTGTTGCTCACTCTGTATACCACTGGATGGGAATGCCCTGATTTGTACTGTTGCTCACTCTGTATACCACTGGATGGGAATGCCCTGATTTGTACTGTTGCTCACTCTGTATACCACTGGATGGGAATGCCCTGATTTGTACTGTTGCTCACTCTGTATACCACTGGATGGGAATGCCCTGATTTGTACTGTTGCTCACTCTGTATACCACTGGATGGGAATGCCCTGATTTGTACTGTTGCTCACTCTGTATACCACTGGACGGGAATGCCCTGATTTGTACTGTTGCTCACTCTGTATACCACTGGACGAGAATGCCCTGATTTGTACTGTTGCTCACTCTGTATACCACTGGATGGGAATGCCCTGATTTGTACTGTTGCTCACTCTGTATACCACTGGACGGGAATGCCCTGATTTGTACTGTTGCTCACTCTGTATACCACTGGATGGGAATGCCCTGATTTGTACTGTTGCTCACTCTGTATACCACTGGATGGGAATGCCCTGATTTGTACTGTTGCTCACTCTGTATACCACTGGATGGGAATGTCCTGATTTGTACTGTTGCTCACTCTGTATACCACTGGATGGGAATGCCCTGATTTGTACTGTTGCTCACTCTGTATACCACTGGATGGGAATGCCCTGATTTGTACTGTTGCTCACTCTGTATACCACTGGATGGGAATGCCCTGATTTGTACTGTTGCTCACTCTGTATACCACTGGATGGGAATGCCCTGATTTGTACTGTTGCTCACTCTGTATACCACTGGATGGGAATGACCTGATTAGTACTGTTGCTCACTCTGTATACCACTGGATGGGAATGTCCTGATTTGTACTGTTGCTCACTCTGTATACCACTGGATGGGAATGTCCTGATTTGTACTGTTGCTCACTCTGTATACCACTGGATGGGAATGCCCTGATTTGAATAGATGGTGTCCTACTAGTTGCTGTATCCTCCTATCCTTCGCTCCACTTCTCCTTCGCTCCACTTCTCCTTCGCTCCACTTCTCCTTCGCTCCACTTCTCCTTCGCTCCACTTCTCCCTCTATTTGATAAATAAACAAATGAATCCCTACTCCATCTTATTTTATGCAGCACCCTGAAATGAAAGGTGAAACATAAATATATAACCTCTGTCTCTCTCTCTGTTGCCCCCCAGCACCTCCATATGACGGTCCAGGCCTTGCAGGATGAACTGAGGATACAGAGAGACCTGAACCAGCTGCTTCAGCAGGACCCTGGCAGCCACGGTCGTGACCTGGCCCTGACCTCTGAACCCACGGAGGAGAACTACCGTCGGCTGCACGGGGACCACGAGCGTCAGGCCAAGGAGCTGTTCCTGCTCAGAAAGACCCTGGAGGAGATGGAGCTGAGGATAGACACCCAGAAACAGACCCTGGGCGCCAGGGATGAGTCCATCAAGAAACTACTGGAGATGCTGCAAAGCAAAGGTGGGATACCATGCCCACACACTGTGGCAGTATTAGTAATGTTTTTATATTAACACATCTTCTAAATGGCCATATTATTGTATTATATTCCAGGGCCGTCGGCTAAGTCGTCAGAGGAAGACCATGAGAGAACCAGGAGACTGGCTGATGCTGAGATGCACAGACACCATCTAGAGTCCCTACTGGACCAGAGAGACAGGGAGACGACTGCTCTACGAGAGGTGAGGGACTCAGCGAGAGGAGAGGGAGGGAGGTAACAAATTGAGCTTAAGTTGGGTCACAACACAAACTATTAGGGATTGATTGGTGTGTAGTAGACAACGTGTGGAGCGTAACGACCTTGCTCTCTTTAGGAGCTGCACCGTCGATACGAGGGAACCCCAGAGTCCACAAAAACCAAGGCTCTACAGACTGTCATCGACATGAAGGTACCCATCTGTGTGTGTGTGTGTGTCTGTAAGTGCATGTGTGAGTGAGTGTATTATAGGGCTGACCCCATTTAGTCGTCTGGTCGATTGTTTGGTCGATAGACTTCAGTCGAACAGTAGCCCCCCCACACCCAAAAGAAATCATTGTGTACAAGAAAGCTGTATGATTTGCGCCTAAGTGGACTAATCCACTGTGGCGGTTGTGGGGATGGCACAGTCATCACTCTTAAGACATGTGCTACTGAAATTGCATATGCTTAGGCCTATATTACGTAACAACAATGGTGCAACACAAATAAAAAATATGATTATTGTATAACAAATGCGCTTTCTCCCGTGTTGGATAGCAGTCGCTGTCCACAGTACTAAAACGAGCTGTTGAATTGGCACCATTTCCTAAACCATGTTGCTATGTGCATAATAGCAAAGTTAACCAGCATATTGGTGTTGAGAACAATGCGACAGCCCCTGCTGCGACAGCCCCTGCTGCGACAGCCCCTGCTGCGACAGCCCCTGCTGCGACAGCCCTTGCTGCGACAGCCCCTGCTGCGACAGCCCTTGCTGCGACAGCCCTTGCTGCGACAGCCCCTGCTGCGACAGCCCCTGCTGCGACAGCCCTTGCTGCGACAGCCCCTGCTGCGACAGCCCTTGCTGCGACAGCCCCTGCTGCGACAGCCCTCAACCAGTAAACATTCCCCCGTTTAGAGTTTATTTCTCATGTCCATTTTGCTGTTACGGTGTTAAAAGTTTGTTATAACTAATGTATTGATGTGATTATGATATGCTGGGGGGGTTAGACCAACCGATTGGTCGAAAGAACAATTGGACGACCAAAATTTGTATTTTTTTTGTCGGGGACAGCCCTAGTGCATTAACCCCTTCTCTGTGTGGTGTGTGTCAGGATGCTAAGATCAACTCTCTGGAGCGAGGTCTGAGGGACATGGAGGAGGAGGTGATTATGTTGAAGTCCAATGGCCTGCTGAGCTGTGAGGAGAGACAAGAGGAGATGAAACAGATGGAAGTCTACCGCAGCCACACCAAGTTTATGAAGAACAAGGTGTGAGGTCACTTCTCCTCAGTTTCCATTGATCAGAATTATATTTCTATCCGTTTATATTGGTCAGGCTTCAAGTCCCCTTGGTTCTGAGAGGTTAGAGGTCGGTACAATTCCTTCCAATCAGCTCAATATCAATCTGTTCTGTAGTTGTACATGTTCTCTTCATATCCCAACCCTCCTTCCTCTGCTCATCACCCTCTACCTCTCCTCTACATCCCTCTTTCGCTCTTGTTGTCCTCTTCTTCCACCTCTCCCTTCTTTCTCCTCTTCTCCTCCCTCTCTCTCGCTGTCTTTCACTGTCTCAGATGGACCAGGTGAAGCAGGACTTGTCCAGGAAGGACACAGAGTTGCTGGGTTTGCAGACCAAGCTGGAGACTTTGACCAACCAGTTCTCTGATAGCAAGCAGCACATCGAGGTCCTCAAGGAGTCGCTGACCGCTAAAGAACAACGAGCTGCCATCCTACAGACAGAGGTACACACACATTTCAGAATGAGCAATATAAGTATATAGACACTCACTGGTCAGTTTAAGTAAACCACCCCATTCCCGAAAATTGATTGCCCCTACAGACAGTGAGTCATGTGGCCATGTCTTGCTATATAAAGAAGGCAGATGGGCATTGAGGCATTGTTACTGTTTGATTGAACAGTGACCTAAAGCGACTGAGTGTGGTATGATCCTCGGTGCCAGGCATGTCGGATCCAGTATCTTAGAAACCGCCACCCTCAACAGCTTGTTGATGAGAGGTCGAAGGAGAATGGTAAGAATCGTGCAAGTTAACAGACAAATAACGCGGCAGTACAACAGTGATGTGCAGTATGGCATCTCAGAGCCCACAACTCGTCAGTCTGTCACGGCTGGGCTATTGCAGCAGACGACCACACCGGTTTCCACTCCTATCAGTGAAAAACAAGAAGAAGCGGCACCAGTGGGCATGTGATCACCAACACTGGACAACTGAGGAGCGGAGAAACATTGCCTGGACCATGACAGTGAGTTCAGTTTACTTGAGTGGCCTGCAGACCTCAACTGAATAGAGCATCTTTGGGCTGAGATGAATGTACCGCTGAATGTACCACTGTCCAATCTGTAAGATGGAGGAATGCCATTGCGTCAGCATGGACTAACATCCTTGTGGAACGTTACAACACCTTGTAGAATGCCCCAAAGAATGCAGGCTGTTCTGGAGGCAACGGGGGGTCCTTCCCGATAATTGATGGGTATACCTAATAAACTGTTCGGTGAGTGTACAGCCCACACACACAGACCCAGTATGCTGAGTAGTTCTCCTCTGCCCTCTGCTGGCCAGGTGGATGCTTTGCGTCTGCGTCTGGAGGAGAAGGAGACCACACTGAACAAGAAGAGTAAACAGATCCAGGAGATGTCTGAGGAGAAGGGCACGCTCAACGGAGAGATCCACGACCTCAAGGACATGCTGGAGGTCAAGGAGCGCAAGGTCAACGTCCTGCAGAAGAAGGTGGGCCTCGACTATATAGCACGCTGTATAATCCAATGGGATACATTACCTCGTACTACGTCCTATTTAGTAGACTTGTTCTGTATGTCTTTTGTCAAGCTCGTCTAATTTTGTGTGTGTGTCCAGATTGAGAACCTGCAGGAGCAGCTGAGAGACAAGGAGAAGCAAATGAGCAGCCTGAAGGAGAGAGTCAAGTCTCTACAGGCAGACACCTCTAACACAGACACTGCTCTCACCACACTGGAGGAGTCCCTTGCTGAGAAGGTACACACACATGCAGACACACACACTGACTCCAACAGAGAGACACAAGCAATGTGTGTTATTTAAAGTCATGCCGTGTCTGTCCTGGATGTTTGTAGTCCTCTCATATGGGCTCTGAATTGACGTGACGATGATGATGTTCTGTGCCTCCCCTCCTATTCTCTCCCCTGTAGGAGCGTATCATAGAGCGTCTGAAGGAGCAGAGAGACCGAGACGACAGGGAGAAGACTGAGGAGATCGACAGCAACAAGAAAGAGCTGAAGGATCTGAAGGAGAAAGTCAGTCTGCTGCAGGGAGATCTGTCTGACAGAGAGGTGAACACACACACACACACACACACACACACACACACACACACACACACACACACACACACACACACACACACACACACACACACACACTGTTGACACATTGTATTAACCCCACCCTCTCTCCAGACTAACCTGTTGGACCTGAAGGAGCATGCGTCGTCCCTGGCTTCCTCAGGGCTGAAAAAAGACTCCAAGCTGAAGACTATGGAGATCTCTCTGGAGCAGAGGAAGGAGGCGTGTCTCAAACTGGAGAACCAGCTCAAGAGGGTGAGGTATTTGCCTTAGACACTGATCTAAGACCACTTTTGCTGTGTGTGCGTGTGTGTCTGACTGTGTGTGTGTCTGTTTCCAGGCCCAGAATGCGACGTTGGAGGCCAAAGCGAACACAGAGCTGTCGGAGCGCATCACCTCCCTGGAGAGGGAAGTTACCCGACACCGAGAGGATTCTGGGAAGGCTCAGGCGGAGGTGGACCGACTGCTGGAAATCCTGAGAGAGATGGAGAATGAGAAGAATGACAAGGACCGCAAGATCAATGAGCTGGAAAGGTGTGTGTGTGGTGTTTATCTTTCTCTGACCCTGACTGTTTGTGTCTGTGTGTCTGACTCATAGTCTCTGTAAACAGCAGTCCATCTATAGAAATGTGTATGCGCTCCTACATGGTCTAATGTAGTTTTCTTCTGAAATACCACACGGTCCTACTCTTCTCCTTCCTTCTCATCTTCTTGCTCTCTGAATCTGTGTTTCTCTCTCCTGCCTTGTCTTTTCGCTGGAACTCTGTCTCCTCTCCAGTCAGTCCTCCAGGTTAGTAACATGTTTTCTACATGGCCTCTATGTACTGGCTTGACTTCCTCCATCCCATTCTCCCACCCCCCTCTCTCTTCTCCTCAATTGCTTTTGCTCGCCCTCCCCCTCCTCTCCTGCTCTAATTTTCACCAGTTTCTTCACCCCGCTTCACTTTCTCTCTCTCTCCCTCCTCTTTCTGTCTAACTCCCTCTCACTCTGTGATGCTTCAGTGTAGTGTGTGTGCCTATGGGATTGTGTGTAACCCAGTCCTCCTGTGTCTATGGTGCCCTGCAGACAGACCAAGGACCAGAGTAAGAAGGTGGCATCACTGAAACAAAAGGAGCATGTGGAGAAGAGTAGGAATGCCCAACTTGTGGACGAAGCCAAAAAGAGAGAGGACAATATCTCCGAGAGCTCTCAACAGGTCAAGGTGAGGCGGGGTGGGGTGGGGGGGGGCTGTATCAATGTATGCGACTAATCTCAACACTCAAAGAAAGCTTCCCTTGTTGTACTAAATGTAGTTCGACATCAATATCCTTAATTGTCTTCCTCTGTCTTCTCTCCTCCTCCTGTTCTCTTCCTCTCCCCTCCTGTCCTCTTCTCTTCCTCTCCCCTCCTCTTCTCTTCCTCTCCCCTCCTCTTCTCTTCCTCTCCCCTCCTGTCCTCTTCTCTTCCTCTCCCCTCCTCTTCTCTTCCTCTCCTCCTCCCTCTTCTCTTCCTCTCCCCTCCTGTCCTCTTCTCTTCCTCTCCTCTTCTCTTCCTCTCCCCTCCTCTCCTCTCTCCTCTCTTCTCTTCCTCTCCCTCTCCTCTTCTCTTCCTCTCCCTCTCCTCTTCTCTTCCTCTCCCCTCCTGTCCTCTTCTCTTCTCTCCTCTCCTCCCTCTTCTCTTCTCTTCCTGTCCTCCTCTCCTCTCCCTCCTGTCCTCTTCTCTTCCTCTCCCTCCCTGTCCTCTTCTCTTCCTCTCCCCTCCTGTCCTCTTCTCTTCCTCTCCCTCCCCTCCTGTCCTCTTCTCTTCCTCTCCCCTCCCCTCCTGTCCTCTTCTCTTCCTCTCCCCTCCCCTCCTGTCCCCTTCTCTTCCTCTCCCCTCCTGTCCCCTTCTCTTCCTCTCCCCTCCTGTCCCCTTCTCTTCCTCTCCCCTCCTCTCCCCTGTCCCCTTCTCTTCCTGTCCTCTTCTCTTCCTCTTCTCTTCCTCTCCCCTCCTGTCCTCTTCTCTTCCTCTCCTCCTGTCCTGTCCTCTTCTCTTCCTCTCCCCTCCTGTCCCATTCTCTTCCTGTCCTCTTCTCTTCCTCTCCCCTCCTGTCCTCTTCTCTTCCTCTCCTCCTCCTGTCCTCTTCTCTTCCTCTCTCCTCCTGTCCTCTTCTCTTCCTCTCTCCCCTCCTGTCCTCTTCTCTTCCTCTCCCCTCCTGTCCTCTTCTCTTCCTCTCCCTCCTGTCCTCTTCTCTTCCTCTCCCCTCCTGTCCTCTTCTCTTCCTCTCCCCTCCTGTCCTCTTCTCTTCCTCCTCCCTCCTGTCCTCTTCTCTTCCTCTCCTCCTCCTGTCCTCTTCTCTTCCTCTCCCCTCCTGTCCCCTTCTCTTCCTGTCCCCTTCTCTTCCTGTCCCCTTCTCTTCCTGTCCCCTTCTCCTCCTGTCCTCTTCTCTTCCTCTCCTCCTCCTGTCCTCTTCTCTTCCTCTCCTCCTCCTGTCCTCTTCTCTTCCTCTCCCCTCCTGTCCTCTTCTCTTCCTCTCCCCTCCTGTCCTCTTCTCTTCCTCTCCCCCTCCTGTCCTCTTCTCTTCCTCTCCCTCCTCCTGTCCTCTTCTCTTCCTCTCCCCTCCTGTCCCCTTCTCTTCCTGTCCCCTTCTCTTCCTGTCCCCTTCTCTTCCTGTCCCTTCTTCTCCTCCTGTCCTCTTCTCTTCCTCTCCTCCTCCTGTCCTCTTCTCTTCCTCTCCTCCTCCTGTCCTCTTCTCTTCCTCTCCTCCTCCTGTCCTCTTCTCTTCCTCTCCTCCTCCTCTCTTCCTTCCTCCCCTCCTGTCCCCTTCCCCCCTGTCCTCTTCTCTTCTCTCCTGTCCTCTTCTCTTCCTCTCCCCTCCTGTCCTCTTCTCTTCCTCTCCTCCTGTCCTGTCCTCTTCTCTTCCTCTCCTCCTGTCCTGTCCTCTTCTCTTCCTCTCCTCCTGTCCTCTTCTCTTCCTGTCCTCTTCTCTTCCTGTCCTCTTCTCTTCCTCTCCCCTCCTGTCCCGTTCTCTTCCTCTTCTCTTCCTCTCCCCTCCTGTCCCGTTCTCTTCCTGTCCTCTTCTCTTCCTCTCCCCTCCTGTCCTCTTCTCTTCCTCTCCCCTCCTGTCCTCTTCTCTTCCTCTCCTCCTCCTGTCCTCTTCTCTTCCTCTCCCCTCCTGTCCTCTTCTCTTCCTCTCCTCTTCCTCTTCTCTGTCCTCTTCTCTCCTGTCCTCTCCTCTTCTCTTCCTCCTCCCCTCCTGTCCCTTCTCTTCCTGTCCTCTTCTCTTCCTCCTCTCCTGTCCCGTTCTCTTCCTGTCCTCTTCTCTTCCTCTCCCCTCCTGTCCTCTTTCTCTTCCTCTCCCTTCTCCTGTCCTCTTCTCTTCCTCTCCTCCTCCTGTCCTCTTCTCTTCCTCTCTCCTGTCCTCTTCTCTTCCTCTCCCCTCCTGTCCTCTTCTCTTCCTCCTCCCCTCCTGTCCTCTTCTCTTCCTCTCCCCTCCTGTCCTCTTCTCTTCCTCTCCCCTCCTGTCCTCTTCTCTTCCTCTCCCCTCCTGTCCTCTTCTCTTCCTCTCCCTCCTGTCCTCTTCTCTTCCTCTCCCCTCCTGTCCTCTTCTCTTCCTCTCCCCTCCTGTCCTCTTCTCTTCCTCTCCCCTCCTGTCCTCTTCTCTTCCTCTCCCCTCCTGTCCCTTCTCTTCCCTCTCTCCTCCTGTCCTCTTCTCTTCCTCTCCTCCTGTCCCCTTCTCTTCCTCTCCCCTCTCTTCCTGTCCTGTCCCCTTCTCTTCCTTCTCTTCCTCTCCCTCCTCTTCCTCTCCTCTTCTTCCCCCTCTCCTCCTCCTGTCCTCTTCTCTTCCTCTCCTCCTCCTGTCCTCTTCTCTTCCTCTCCCCTCCTGTCCTCTTCTCTTCCTCTCCCCTCCTCTCCTCCTGTCCTCTTCTCTTCCTCTCCTCCTCCTGTCCTCTTCTCTTCCTCTCCCTCTCCTGTCCTCCTGTCCTCTTCTCTTCTCTTCCTGTCCTCTTCTCTTCCTCTCCCTCCTGTCCTCTTCCTTCTCCTGTCCTCTTCTCTTCCTCTCCCTGTCCTCCTGTCCTCTTCTCTTCCTCTCCTCCTGTCTCCTGTCCTCTTCTCTTCCTCTCTCCTCCTGTCCTCTTCTCTTCCTCTCCCCTCCTCCTCTTCTCTTCCTTCCTCTCCTCTTCCTCTCCTCTTCCTCTTCCTCTCCTCTCCTGTCCTCCTGTCCTCTTCTCTTCCTCTCTCCTCCTCCTGTCCTCTTATCTTCCTCTCTCCTCCTCCTGTCCTCTTCTCTTCCTGTCCTCTTCTCTTCCTCTCCCCTCCAGTACTCTCTACGGTTGAAGACGGAACGTATCGAGGAGTTAGAGGAGGCTCTGCGTGAACGTGTTCAGATCACTGCGGAGAGAGAGATGGTGCTGGCACAGGAGGAGGCTGCCAGGAACCACCAGGAAAAACAGGTACGCTCACATGCAACAGAAGTACACATGCACGCACCCACACACACACTTGCAACACAAATACACACACATGCAACAGAAGTACACATGCACGCACCCACACACACACTCACTTGCAACACAAATCACACGGATGCAACAGAAGTGCACATGACGCACCCACACACACACTTGCAACACAAATACACTCACATGCAACAGAAGTACACATGCACGCACCCACACACACACTTGCAACACAAATACACACACATGCAACAGAAGTACACATGCACGCACCCACACACACACACACTTGCAACACAAATACACACACATGCAACAGAAGTACACATGCACGCACCCACACACACACACACTTGCAACACAAATACACACACATGCAACAGAAGTACACATGCACGCACCCACACACACACACACTTGCAACACAAATACACACACATGCAACAGAAGTACACATGCACGCACCCACACACACACTTGCAACACAAATACACACACATGCAACAGAAGTACACATGCACGCACCCACACACACACTTGCAACACAAATACACACACATGCAACACAAGTGGACACACAAACGGACACACTAAAAGAACAGCTTGATAAGTGCGCACACACATACACGTACAAAGCTACACGAACACAGACACAGACGGCTTCTGTCAGCCCTGCTTGCTACGTTTCACTCTCTCCCTGCTATCCCTCCTTTTCTCAGTTTTCTTATCTCTAATATTCTCCTGTTTTATCTCTGCTACTCACTGCCTCTCAGAAGCACTCACACAAACCAATGCATGAGTCCAACAACGCCCACTTTAAGTGGTCTAAGGTATGACATAATAATGCCCCCTCTGTTGTATTTCACCCTTTGGATCAGTAGTAGCTCTTTAGACCATGTTATCATGTACCATTTACCTACTATTCCCTTTGAAATGACATGGCGTCAACTAGAACCTTCTGGTTAGAGCCTGACCCATGTTATTTTGGGAGTTCTATTCCGATGTCTAGGAGGCAAAACGTACCGATATATTTGCAGATATACTGTTTTACATCGGGGAAATCGAAAAGGTGTGTTTCCCACACTGAATTCTCATAAAATGTCCAATAACTATGCTTCAAATGCTTCAAATGTTAATTTCATACATTGTGTCAATGACACAACATGAGAATGGCTGCCAGTGTTCAGAAAAGCATGAGCTTCACTTTTTTCATCTTATTCATTAAGTATCGGTGAAGTTAACGTCCGATACCGATTTATTGAGTTAAAAGGCCAATATCGGACGATTTAAAAAAAATTTATTTTTTAAACATTTTTAAACATTTTTTATTACCGGTGTGCAGATTTTAATATTGGTGGTACATATTTCTAGTAATGTCAATCTGCAACTAGTTGGTAATCGATGACTATACTAACATGTCTATTGATGGTATAATTTAGTATTTACAATGCACCTCAGATAATTCAATAGTTATTATTTAGCCATATTGAGTTGTACTGTTAACAATGTGACTTCTATGTAAATGCCAGGTAAATGAAAGTACCACAGTGAGTAGTATATTTAGTGCTGTTTAGAGCTGTCATTGGAGCCCCTTGTTGTACATCTGTCTCCTGAGTGGAGTTGGGTCCAGAAACAAACCCTAGCCCAGGGATTGGCAAAACCACACAGCAAAGTATTTATTTTTTATGAAAGGATTTTAGTTTTCGGTCAAACGTTTTCAGCTAAAAATGAGAATCTGTTCACCAAGTATTCCCACTAATAAAAAAAAAAGTTGTGGTCAATTTGCAGTGTACAAATTATTATAATTATGTTCCGACCCCTGACCAGTCGATCCGACAAAATCCAACCTACAGCTGAATTTAGTTGCCTAGCCCTGTTCACCATATTGCTGGTCTATTACCCATCAATCCATTCAGATTTACACTAGTTCTTAGGGGCAGCGGTGGAAAAAGTACTCAATTGTCATACTTAAGTAAAAGTAAAGATATGTTTATAAAAATGACTCAAGTAAAAGTGAAATTCATCCAGTAAAATACTACTTGAGTAAAAGTAAAAAATTATTTGGTTTTAAATATACTTAAGTGTCAAAAGTACGCAGTGGTCTAAGGCCTCTCAATGCTAGAGGCGTCACTACAGACCCTGGTACGATTCCAGGATGTATCACAACCAGCCGTGATTGGGAGTCCCATAGGGCAGCAGACAATTGGCCCAGCGTCGTCCTGGTTAGGCTTTGGCCGGGGTAGGCCACGTAAGAATTTGTTCTTAACTGACTTGCCTGGCTAAATAAATAAAATACATTTCTTGTTTTTTACATTAACGGATAGGGGCATACTCAGACTCCATTTACAAACAAAGCATTTGTGTTTAGTGAGTACGCCAGATCAGAGGCAGTAGGGATGACCAGAGATGTTCTCTTGATACGTGTGTGAATTGGACCATTTTCCTGTCAAAATGTAACTAGTACTTTTGGGTGTCAGGGAAAATGTATGGAGTTAAAAGTACATTATTTTCTTTAGGAATGTATTGAAGTAAAAGTTGGCAAAAATATAAAAAGTAAAGTAGAGACCCCAAAAAACTACTTAAGTAGTACTTTAAAGTATTTTTTTTTTACCACTGGCTAGGGTGTAAGGGCTAGTGCCTAAGGGTTAGGGGTTCTTTCTGGATAGAGCCATGTTTTCAATAACATACAACCTCTGATGGCCCTCCCTCTTTAGAGTGCCTTTGATTGACAGTTCATCAAAATTGGTCTGTACAGTTTGTCTTTGAATGATGAACACGTCTCATACATTTTCACTTTCTCTGCTCATGTGTTTGTACAATCTTCATTCTATGGTGTGTGCAGATTGAGGAGCTGCTGGGCGCCATGGAGAAGGTGAAACAGGAGCTGGAGTCCATGAGGGCCAAGCTGTCATCTACCCAGCAGTCCCTGTGTGAGAAGGAGGCCCATCTGACCACGCTAAGGGCTGAACGCAGGAAACACCTGGAGGAGGTGCTGGAGATGAAGTAAGACAAACATACACTGTTTCCACCCCCCCACTTTACCAAGTCAACAAACATGTTACAGTCAGGTAATGTTGTAAAACTCCCAGGTAATAGAATATCCTGCACCGTGTAGATGACTCATTATTCTGAAATACCACCCTGTAATTCCTCCTCGGTGCAGACAGGAGGCGCTGCTGGCAGCCATCAGTGAGAAGGATGCCAACATCGCCCTGCTGGAGCTGTCATCGTCCAAGAAGAAGAAGACGCAGGATGAGGTGGCTCTGCTGAAGAGAGAGAAGGACCGTCTGGTACAACAGCTCAAACAGCAGGTAGGGAACACTACCTCGTCAGGTGACCTGGGTCTGACCACATATGCCACTGTGACATTAAAGATGTATTTCAATAATGCTAAGTCTCTTCCTCTACTCATCTCCTCTCCTTTACCTGAAATGGGGAGAGACTAAACAGACCTTAGATAGTTTATAGCTATAGCTTTTGACTTTGCAGCGAGTGTCAAAATCAAGAGTAGGCAGCCTTAAACTCCTCTTGGCATAGCTGGCTGCTCGATGCACCGTGAGTATGCTGGTAAAATGTTTTCCTTAAGTCTCTCTCCCTGAAATCCTTTCCACATTCTCCTCTCTTCCCCCTTTCTCCTCCATCCTCCCTCTTTCTCGCTCTCTCAGACTCAGAACCGTATGAAGCTAATGGCAGACAACTATGGGGACGACCACCTGAAGACCGCCCCCGACCAGACCAATCACAAACCTTCTCCAGATCAGGTGAGTACCCAGTCAACCAAACATAATCCTATATATCTAGATCAAATGTGTTGTTGTGATAACACATCTGCAGCTTAACCAGAATACGCTTTCTTTCTCCACTATATGAAGTCATGCCAACTGTCTTTCTGTCCCTAAAGTGAAATTGAATCATCACTCCTAATATAAACAATTGAATCTTTCTTCAGCACCTAAACCTAAGTGTTATCTCTCGCACTATTTGTTCTGTCCCGTGCCCTTTTACTAACCAAGTGTTCTTTTCTAATGCTGCAATTGGCTAAACCATCTGTCCAATAGGATGATGAGGAGGGTATCTGGGCATAGCCAACCCTGTGCCCTCCTCCCCTCTCTCTTTCTGCCAATTTGTTCAGAAGGGTGAGCATGAATGAACGCCAGTCATCTGTCCATTCTTCACCTCCTCCCTGGCATGTTTTCTCTTACCCCATTGTTCAGTGTGTTAGTTCTGCTCCTCCATTTTGTCTTGTCATCCGTTTCTCCTCTCACCATTTTACTTTGGTTCATGCAGTGTTTGGTACATGTTGTCTGTTCTCACATTTGTAATTTCTGTGGGAATGTTATCACTGTTGTTAATGTGTTACCATGGTAATGGTGCTCTGTCAAGTTATGGCAACGCAATCAGTGTTTGTCTGCCAACCACATACTGTAGCTTGTGTCTGTGAACAACTGAGTAAATCAAATAGTCACACACACACACACACACACACAGCAGGACACACTTCTGTCCAACATACCATACTCCACATTCCCATCTCCTTAATGCATGTGAGATGCAGCCTTGTTCTTCTTCCTTCTTCCTTCTGCATGCTCCATGCTTTTGGTTTAGCATGGTTAAGCCTCTGAAAACACACTGGGACCTCTCTCTCTCTCTTCCTTTATCCAACTGGTTCCTTCATTTCTTTCTTTCTTTCTCCCCTCCCTCTCCCCCTTCCCATTGTCCCCTCAAGATGATCCCCCCTCTCCTGTCCCTGAGTGAAAATCGCAGTAAGCTGAAGCTCTACATCGACCACCTGACTGACCTCTGCCACGACCGAGACCCCAGCATCCTCAGTGATCTGACCCCGCCCGCCCACTATCACCACGCCAACCCAGCAGCCTGGGAGGAGGAGCTACACAAGTTGACTCTGGAGCAGGTAACAGTCGGTATTTAATGTCATAAGAAGGAATTCCCCTCGACCACGCCCACAAATTGGGGATAACCAACCATTATTTCTCATTGACTGTCATTGTAAAAGAGCCAACTTCGTCGTATATTTTTTGTTATACAGAAATACTAATCTGGAAGCGAAAGAAAAGCACACCTGTTTCGGCGAGATGCTGTCTAGCGGAGAAGAACACTTGAAAAAGAAAAGGAGAGCCGCACACACTAGGAGCTCAGATGCAATCATTTAATAACCTAATAACCAACAATTCGACAGACAAGCTTTCTTCATCAGGGTATGATGAAGTTGGCTCTTTTACGTTGTTGCAGTGAGTTGGTCCAGTCGGGTATGATGAAGACAGCTTGTCTGTCGTAACGTTGGTTATTAGGTTATAAAATGATTGCATCTGAGCTCCTAGAGTGTGCGGCTCCCCTTTTATTTTTCATACGGAAATACCAAAACATGCCGAAAAGCTGATGTGTTGTTCAATGTACATGTAACCTAGTCAAATCTACGAACCTATGGTTCATAATGCTCCCATGTAGGGAAATGGAGCCTTTGAGAAGAGCCCTGTAGCTTTAGGCTGTTCGGTGCGGAAGAGTGGGAAATTGTGCCTTCAGAAAGTATTCATACCCCTTGACTTAATCCACATTTTGTTACAGCCTGAATTAAAAATGGATTAAATATATTCTTTTCTCACCCAACAACACACAATACCCTATAATGACAGTGAAAACATGTTTGATAGCAAATTTTGGGGAGAAATGAAATATAGAAATATCTAATTTACATAACTATTCACATCCCTGAGTCAATACTTTGTAGAAGCACCTTTGGCAGCGATTACAGCTTTGATTTGGCTTGGGTATGTCTGTATCAGCTTGGCACATATAGATTTGGGGATTTTTCTTGCAGATTTTCTCAAGCTCTGTTAAGTTACACAGTGCCTTTGGAAAGTATTCAGACCCTTTGACTTTTTTCAAATGTTGTTACGTTACAGCCTTATTCTTAAATTGATTAAATAAATAAAAATCCTCAGCAATCTACACACAATACCCCATAATGACAAGGCGAAAACAGGTTTTTAGAAATTTCTGCAAATGTATTAACAAAAAAACAAACGCCTTTATTTACAAATGTATTCAGACCCTTTGCTATGAGACTCAAAATTGAGCTCAGGGACATCCTGTTTCCATCGATCATCCTTGATGTTTCTACAACTTGTTTGGAATCCACCTGTGGTAAATTCTACTGATTGGACATGATTTGGAAAGGCACACGCCTGTCTATATAAGGTCTCACAATTGACAGTTCATGTCAGAGCAAAAACCAAGCCATGAGGTCGAAGAAATTGTCCGTAGAGCTCCAAGACAGGATTGTGTCAATGCCCAGATCTAGGGAAGGGGTACCAAAACATTTATGCAACATTGAAGGTCCCCAGGAACACTGTGGCCTCCATCATTCTCAAATGGAAGAAGTTTAGAACCACCAAGACTCTTCCTAGAGCTGGCCGCCCGGCCAAACTGAGCAATCGGCGTAGATGAGCCTTGGTCAGGGAGGTGACCAAGAACCCGATGGTCACTCTGACAGAGCTCCAGAGTTCTTCTGTGGAGATGGGAGAACATTCCTGAAGGACAACCAACTCTGCAGCACTTCACCAACAGGCCTTTATGGTAGAATGGCCAGATAAAAGCCACTCCTCAGTAAAAGGCACCTGACGGCCCGCTTGGAGTTTGTCAAAAGGCACCTAAAGACCCTCAGACCATGAGAAACCAGATTCTCTGACCTGAATGCCAAGCATCACGTCTGGAGGAAGCCTGGCACCATCCCTACGGTGAAGTGTGGTGGTAGCATCATGCTGTGGGGATGTTTTTCAGCGGCAGGGACTGGGAGAGTAGTCAATTTGATCTATTTTAGAATAAAATTGTAACGAACAATGTGGAAAAAGTCAAGGGGTGTGAATACTTTCCGAATGCACTGAATGGGGAGTGGTCAGCAATCCTAAAGTCCTTCCACAGACTTTCAATGGGATTCACAAGGCTGGGCTTTGGCTGGGCCACTCAAGGACTTTCACATTCTTGTTTTGAAGCCATTCCAGCCTTGCTTTGGCTGTATGCTTGAGGTGATTTGTCTGGTTGGAACGTAAATCTTTGCCCCAGTCTGTCATTTGCACTCAGAAGCAGGTTCTCATCATGGATTGGCTTGTATTTGGCTCCATTAATTGTTCCCTTACCAGTCTCCCAGTCCCTGCCGCAGCATGATGCTGCTACCACCATGCTTCACGGTAGGGATGGTGTTAAATGGGTGATGAGCTGTGCCTGGTTTTCTTCAGACAGCGCTTTGCATTCAGGCCAACGAGTTACAATTTTTTCCCATCAGACCACATAATACTTTGCCTTATGATCTGTCTTTCACGTGCCTTTTTGCAAACTCCAGGCGTGCTGTCATGTGCCCTTTTCTTAGGAGTGGCTTCCGTCTGGCCACTGTCCCATAAAGCCCAGAATGGTGAAGTGCTGTAGACTGTTGTCCTTCTGGCAGGTTCTCCCATCTCAGCCAAGGAACTCTGAAGTTCTGTCAGTGGTCATTGGTCACATCCATAACCAAGGTCCTTCTTGCCTGGTTGCACAGTTTGGTGGAAACATTCAACACTCTAGAAATAGATTTATACCCTTACCAATATATATGCCTCATCACAATTTTATCTTGGAGATCTAAGGACAGTTTCTTGGACGTCCTGGTATAGTTTCTGCTTTGACATGCACTGTCAACTGTGGCATCTTAAATAGACAGGTGTTTTTTTCTAAATCATGTCCAAATAATTGATTTGGCCATAGGTGGAGTGCCGGCATGAGGGAAGCCATACAGTATGACGTTTTTCTAAGTAGTAATAACGCTTGAGAGCAGGCAATGTTGTAAAGGAATCTTCATGTACTTTTCTTAAATGTATACTGAACAAAAATAGAAACGCAACATGCAGCAAATTCAAAGATTTTACTGAGTTACGGTTCATATAAGGAAATCAGTCAATTTAAATAAAATCATGAGGCCCTAGTCTATGAATTTCACGTGACTGGGAATACAGATATTAATCTGTTGGTCAATTGTATGTTAGGAAAGGTAGGGGCGTGGATCAGAAATCCTGTCAGTATCTGGTGTGACCACCATTTGCCTTATGCAGTGTGACACATCTCCTTGGCATAGAGTTGATCAGGCTGTTGATTGTGGAATGTTGTCCCACTCCTCTTCAATGGCTGTGCAAAGTTGCTGGATATTGGCGGGAACTGGAACATGCTGTCGTATACGTCGATCCAGAGCATCCCAAGTAGCCTCAATGGGTGACATGTCTGGTGAGTATGCAGGCCATGGAAGGACTGGGACATTTTCAGCTTCCAGGAATTGTGTACAGATCCTTGCGACATATGGTGGCGGATGAATGGCAAGACAATGGGCCCCAGGACCTTGAGATCGTATTTCTGTGCATTTAAATTGCCATAAATAAAATGCAATAGTGTTCATTGCCCATACAATAAGCTCACCGCCACATGGTGCATTCTGGTCATGAAGTTGACATCAGAAAACCACTCTCCCACACGTTAATATATATGTGGTCTGCAGTTGTGAGGCCGGTTAGATGAACTGCCAAATTCTCTAAAACAACATTGGTGGCGGATTATGGTAGAGAAATTAACATTCAATTATCTGGCAACGGCTCTGGTGGACATTCCTGCAGTCAGCATGCCAATTGTACGCTCCCTCAAAACTTGAGACATCTGTGGCATTGTGTGGTGACACAACTGCATGTTTTAGTGGATTTTATTTTCCCCCAACACAAGGTGCACCTGTGTAATTATCATGCTGTTTAATCAGCTTCTTGAAATGCCACCCGTCAGGTTGATGGATTATCTTGACAAAGTAGAAATGCTCAATAACAGGGATATAGACAAATTTGTGTACAAAATATGAGAGAAATAAGCTTTTTGTCTGTATGGAAAATGTCTATCTTTTATTTCAGCTCTTGAAACATGGGACCAACACTTTACATGGTGTATTTATATTTTTGTTCCGTCGTTTTTGTAATTGACTTACTTGGCTGTCACAATAGCAAATGATCATCTTAGATATGTTGCATAACTACTTCCAGTCTTTACCTGCCCTTGAACAGTCTAGGTATTTAGAAAAGTTGCTTCTTGTTAGCTTGTCTATATGTCATTTTTACTTGCCAGAGATCAGCTGGGGAGACAACCCTACCAAATGGCCCCAAGTAGCCCACGGCGAATCCCACCTACTTGGTGGAATCTCCAGTTTTGCATAAATATCCAATTGCAGAAGGATATTCTAGCTTTAATTTGGATGGATAGCACACTAGTCCTTACTACAAGCTAACTAGCAAGCTTTATGCAATATTAATAGCTAGTTAGATATAAACAAAAATGTATTGAGTAACCAGACCCCACAGCTTTCCATTTTCATTGTGACGTAATAGCCTGAAACCGTGAGGTTCGTCTAACCTGGTCCTTCTCCTTGGGCAGTTGATGAAACTTAATTTGGTGGTCCTTTTTCTCTGACTAACAAAATGATACGCAATAGCTTTTCGGCATCTTAAAAGCAGGGCTTGCTAGTTAGTCTGTTGGAATCGTCCCTTTGGCTGAGAATCGTGATGTACATTCCATGCCACAGTCTGTCTGTTCATGCTAACATTTTTACATTTAGAATGAAAATGCTTTTAGGTATAATGTAGTTAGTTGATTTAAGGCGACAAGTGCAGTACCAGTCAAGTTTGGACACCTACTCATTCAAGGGTTTTTCAAGAGTGTGCGAAGCTGTCATCAAGACAAAGGGTGGCTCAATAATAACATATTTTGATTAACACTTTTTTTGGTTACTACATGAGTAATATGTGTTATTTCATAGTTTTGATGTCGTCACTATTATTATACAACGTAGAAAATGGTACAAATAAAGAGAAACCCTTGAATGAGTAGGTGTGTCCAAACGTTTGACTGGTACTGTATGTTACAAATAACCAAACAAGCATATCCACAGGCGGGCGAGGGTGCAACTTTGATTTTAATAACGACTTGGACTATCCCTTCCTCTCTTGTTCCCTCTTTCTTTCCCTCTTTATCTTTCTGCACTCTGTGTTATCTAATGTTTTGATTTGCCTCAAGAAAAAGTGGGGTTGGAGAAGTATACTAACGCATTATCTCTCTTCCTTAGTTGGAACTGGAGTTGGAGTTGTGTGAGAAGGAGAGCGGGGAGCTGCAGGAGTATGCCAATTCAGTGCTGCAGCAGATCGCTGACTACTGCCCTGACATCCTGGAGCAGGTGGTCAACGCGCTGGAGGAGTCCTGCTGACCGCTCACCTTTACAGACCACCTCATGACCCCGCATGAGCTTCAGGCAACCTTCCTCCCATTTATTCACACATGATCAGGGCAGAGGGAAGACTGGGCGATTGTACTGCACCCCCACATGCCCAATTATCATTCCTGGGGATATTGACCAGCCTGAGGACATGATGATGATGATGATGAAGAACAGCCACAAAGTGGCCTAATGGTGGAGGGATGTAGCGGCATGCCAGTCATGGGTTGTGTTCAGTAGGGCACGTCATACCAAAACGTTTTGAAAGAGAAAACACAGGTAGCACTTTCAAAATGTTTTCTCTGGATTCATCCCTACTGACACAACCATTGTTTTCTCTTTGAATCTAAACCAGTGTTTTTCTGAATGGTGGAGTGTCGTGGAATAAAAATATTTAGGAACCAGTGATTTAAACCACGTTTTTTTTTTGCTATTTTATTTCCTTTGATTGGCCTTCAGAATCTCCTATGTGAGTTACTGGACAACAAACCTTTTCCCTCAACTCCCCACCTAGATCTATTGCGAGAAAAACCCCTAGCTGAGTTTTGCTGACTAAATGTAAGGCTTTAGCTATGGCTGACGTACTGCGTGTTCTGTGAACGGCTCGTAAGACAGAGGGAAGAATCCTAACTTGAATTTCCACACACATTTCCCATTGACATCAATGTCTAATTTATGTGAAACTGAGGTACACTAGCTTCTCGAGTTAGGGAGAGAAAGAGAGCGAGCAGTTGATTTGAATGGTTTTGCACACAGCACTCTCTTCTATATGAGGTATGCAATGTTAGTTTATTTTCAGTCATAGCCAGCATCCCAAATGATACCTAATTCCCCACATTGTATACTTATTTTGTCAAAGGTAGTGCACTAAACAGAATAGGGGGTCATTTGGGATGCTACCATAGAGTGGCCTTTGAGCGTGCACAGGGATCAGTACTGGACCTAAATGAGGGACCTTTTTTATTCCTCAGTTCTATTGGTGCTACAGCATGGCATAAGACATCAATAAAGATCTAATCCACCAGTCACATGATCTCATCCAAAGTTTCTATAGATATGACTTTTAAAAACTATAATTGTTTCATTTTTTAAATGGAATTACATTCCCTTAGATGTAAATGTTGCGCGTTCACTGCATCTGTCCAACGCTTCAGAGCTAAATATGGTTCTTAATGTAATGAGATTATAGGGAATCCTAGTTAAAAAGACATGACGGTCACTTCTCAGTGGGTTTGAACTTCTTAAAATCCATTTGTAAATAACTCATCAAATACGTGCAGTGACTATATAAAGGTAACCCAGTGGAAGATGTTGTGAATTATGTTTAAAAAAGATATATATAAAAATACACAAGTGAGAAGCTAAAAGCAGTGCAGTCCCGTGTGTCCCAATTTGTCTGCAGACAAGATGTATTTGACAGTACTGCCATAAGTCGTGAAGTCGTGTTCTATAAATATATATACATATACAAAGTATGATGTTGACCATATGGATATATGCATTGAAATGTTTGCACAGAATCGTGAGGAGCAAGTCCCTCTGAACAAAGTTGTGGATCGTGTTCTCAGCTAAAACTAGAGAAATGTGTCAAAAACGTTTGTCTCAAATTAACTACAAACATTTTCAAACCGTGACTATGTAGAGGGAGACTTTTTTTGCATTTATTTCTAAATTGTTCATTTTTTATATACACACTTTTGCCACATATGTAAACCTTTTACCCTTAGGTTCCAGTGCTTTGTTTTTTCATGTCTGAGATGTGAATGGGTGTTTGTGGGAATGACGCTCCCTAGACTGTGTTCCTCTTATGTTCTCTCACATAGTAGTCTGACCCTTTAGGACCGAGTGGTCTCCAAACATGTTTGTCCTGTGGCCTGATTAGTGAGAGTTGTGCTGTATAGAACAGACATCACTCTCTGCCAGTCTGGCATTTTGTAACTGCAATATACAGTGCATTCCTATGCCAATCAGTCAATGTTTGAACAATAATAAAACACCTACAGATCAGCTTGCTCTCCAGGACCAGAGTTGGAGACAAGGTTACTGTTCAGGTTCTTTTATCCTGCCTCTTGTCTATAGGCCCTATGATGATACTCATTTTGAATCACATCCTGGCAATCCCAGAATAATGACTGACCTGACAAAATCACGAGGTCAAACCAAAGGGTTCCACTCCTCAGCTTTCACCTATCCAGGTCGTTAGAATATAGTTTGATTCTAGGAAGGAGGAACCGGGCCCTAGCCTGTGTATCCCTGCCTTTGCCTTAATGTCTGTGGACTCACCATTCTGTGATAACTTCATATTTTTCATTTTGGAACAGTGCTTGCTGTTAAAGGGGCTACTACTACCAAAGTCATGGTTCACTTTTTTTGCATTTAAAGTTAATGTACTGCCTTCTGTGTTGATGAAAAAAAGTAAAACTATGTAAAAAGAAAAGATGAGTATTTGCATTTTGTATATGTATGTAAATAAATATATCCTATCAATCTTTGACTCTGGGGATTTGTTTACAGGAGCACCATGTGTATATTTATCAGCAGAATTAAGTAACATTTGTCTCTTTTAATATCTGCCTCAATTGCTAAGAATGGTTTTCATTCTCTCAGACTCTGTCCTGCTGTTAAGCCAGTAAGGAGATGAGGTCAAATGTGACTTCTGGATAGGTGTGTGTAAGCAGTGACAGAAACTCCTCTTAACACCATGGTAGGTGGTAATCCACCATTTTACTTACATATGTATCAGGTTCAGATCAGCACACAAAGGAGATAGAAACAGAGGGCCCGATTTTGTCAAACTGGTTGTGCAACCTCAAACCTATAGTCAATCTGGTCATAATTGTTTCTGGACCAGGCATATTATAGAGCAATAATGTTCTCAACACCCTGCACCAACTGCCCTGTATTTACAATAGGTAGACCACTTACTGGACAACAGAACTCAAATGAAGAAATTTCCCCCCAATAAACATTGTGCGTTTTTATTAATAAATATCACTATCGTATGAATATAAACATTTTAAATTAGCCTTAACACTCATATCTTTCCTTGGAGGCTTTACAGGAGAAAATATGTAGGTTATTGATATGTTGCATACAGAAATACATATTCTTGATAACCAAGGACAAGATAAAGGGCTTTATTCAATCTATCGCTGAAGCATTAGATTGCTCAAAGATTTAAAGGTTATTTCCGATTGTGCCGACATTTGCAGCGTTTACCGTGAAGGCAGTCTCCACTAACGTGGGAAAAGTGCCTTCAAATTTCAATCATGCTGTAACAACTTCCGCGATACAGATTGAATTGAGCCCAAAGTCTATTTCCACTCTCCATTCTAAAGTTCCCAGGAGGAAAAGGCAGTTTACCCCTGTCATATCCACACTGTTCATGTTGACAAGCTGGAGTAAGGCATATTACAATGTTTGATACAGTGTAACTCCTCAGGAATGGGAACTACCAATTAAAAAACAAAACACTTCAATTTGAAGTACAATGTTCTGGACTACAGCCATTCATTAAAAATACCTTCATTAACATAAGCAAAATACTTTAGCTGAAGGAATCCCCTGCTCACACCTTCAATCCAAGACGTTAACGCCTTTGTGCAGTGTTAAGGACTGTGTTTGAACAGAGATGTTTTGCATGAGTCATGTCTATCATCAATACTGGTAAACAGTTAAAGGGAAAGTTTAAAAATGAGTTCGTTTTGCATGGAAAGATGCTGTGGTAGTGTGGTTGTGTCCCAGACAGTACAGTTTCTTGAATGGATGAGGTAGCTAGTCAAAACCTTATAGATGTGATACAGGGACAGGATAGTTAACACTGAAATAAGAAAGCAATTTTACCAAAATAAGGGGTGGAATATTGCTGTGACAGTGAATGTTTAAAAAGTGTTTCCTTCTGCTAAAATTAAGTCACAGTATTGTAGCTATTAAAGATAATGTAATAGTCTACGAGCTGTTCCGCTCAGGTAATCTCTGTGGATGAAAAATATTACAGTGAAAACCCCACTTGGCAGTTCATCCCAGTTTGGCTTTCACCTAACTTTCTCACTCTCCGTCATCTGCCAGAGTCCCAGGTTTAAAACTTTAAGGCACGGGAGCTGCGTTATCCTCTCCAGGCCCCGCTTGGTGATTTTGGTACACCCATACAGGTCGATACCAGTGAGCTGCGTCAGGTGGTCAGCAATTAGCTCCAGCCCCTTGTCAGTGATGCGTACACACTGCCCAATGTTCAGCGTCTTGAGCTCGTGCATCTGACGCACCATCCGGTTGATCCCGTCGTCACTGATGTGGCAGGAGCACAGGGACAGAGACTTGAGCTGGTACAGCCCCTGGGCGATGTAGGCCAGGCTCTGGTCACCTATCTTGTCGCAGAAGGAAACATCCAGGCCAGAGAGCTGCAGAGACCCCATGGCCAGGTGCATGATGCCCATGTCACTGATGTTGTCACAGGACCGCAGGTTGAGGCTTGACAGGTGATTCATGTTCGACAGATGGATCATACCTGCATCCGATATGCCTCCACAGAAGCTGAGGTTGAGCACCTTGAGCTTGGCTAGTCCCTTGGAGACGTGTTTGAGGGACAGGTCTGTCAGTTTCTGGCAGTCCTGTAGTGTCATCTGCTCCAGGGAAAGGCAGCCTTCGGCAGCGCTTCGGGTCATCCCAGCCAGGTGACCAATGCCGACGTCTGACACATGCCTGCAGCTCCGCAAGTTAAGGCTCTTGAGTTTGTGCAAGCCCCAGGCAATGAGAAGAAGGCCTGTGTTGGTGATGTTACTGAGGCCTCCAAGTTCCAGCACCTCCAGGTTTTTGAGATACTGGGCAATCCTACCCAGGCTTGAGTCTGTGATTGGTTTGCAAAGGCTGAGGTTGAGGATTCGCAAGGACGGGATGTCTTGAACAAACGCATGTCCGAGGCCGTTGTCCGTGAGGTTAAAACAGCCACATAGGTTAAGGCTTTCGATGTTTGGCAGCCCCTGGATTACATAGCTTAGGCTTCGTCGCAAGCTTAGGATCTGGACCTTCCTAATGCCTCGGGTATGGAGGCTGGGGAACAGGGACGGGTTGGCCCTCCGCAGATGCAACTTCGCTTCCACCCCCCTCCACACAGACTTGTGATACGAAGCGTCCCTCCAGGCCGCACACACTTGGGCAACCCTACCTTTGTCCCTTACGTCCAAGTAACTGAAAATTATAGCTAAAATTTCCGGGAAGAGGCCAGATATGTGCGTTTCCATTTCAAACATGTTTGGAAAGGGAGAGGTTAGATAAAAACTAACCAGGTATCCGCTTATTCGAGTAGGCTAGCTAACTGTTAGCTAGCTAAATTAGGTAATGTTACTCAGGAAAATAACCTGTTCAAAGTCCAGCCATCTCTTCATAATGCATGTCCAACAAGAAGTGTGGAGGTTGTGTTATAATAGCTAGGTTATAATGATATTATTCTAATCAAATGAGATAGCTAGCTACGTCCTACAAAAACTTGGGATAGCTAACGTTAGTTAGCGTACTTAAAGGCGGAAAACAGTGACGGTCAGGCGACTCTACCCAATTTCAAGTCAGATGACCGCTGTCGTTCTTCAAACGGATCCAGTCGGTCGTTCATTTTCAAAACAAAAAGTAGAAATGTATTTATGAAAACCGCAGTATCTGTTTCTTCTGTGTCATCGATTAAAATACAACGTTTCTATTAGCATTTCGGTTCTGTTGTGGGATTCTTCCTGTGCAGCCTTTGTCTGACCAACCATTTCAAACTAGCTTGCTACGCAGAAACAGTCAGCAGCACTTCCTTGCTTTGGTGGGGTACAAAAACAATACACATAAACGATTGACATTAATACGAGATAAATACGATAGAGATAGATACGTAATAAATGTAATAGGTCCAAATTAACAACATAAATATTAAAAAGTTAGACATGTTACACATAATCACTTTTCTCAGAGATTCTAAAGGATTTTTTGTGAACCACCCCTTTTAATTATTGGTTTCGCCCAATTAGTAACAAGGGAGCTGTCCCCGAAAGCGACTTGTGTTTTTTCTACTTGAACCACATTCTTTTAAATAAGTAATTTGTTATATAAATACACAATTTCATGAGTTTTAAAGTGAGTGCCCATACTCAGGAATGGGCAGGAATGAACCATGTTGATAAATGTGACCTGGACCAGGGTACAACCCGGTTGCTTCATCAATAAAGACAAAGGCTAGTTATTATGCAATATTGTACAGCATCCCAAAGTTCACTTTTGGGATGTGGGATATTCGTTCTCACTCCTTGGTTGATATTCACAACCTCTATTTGAATAACGTGTATACAGGCCTACAACAGCCAGAACATTTACTTCAAACCTCCTTCAAGTCACCTTCAGTGTCTGTCAGTAGGAAGTAGGGCCTGTGTAACCAAACACAAACTCCTGATAGCATGAATGCTCTTCAAGGGCCACTGGAAACCAAATACTCCCTTTATCCTAATGGTCAGTTCACACCAGTGGTCAAACTCTGGTAAACACTTCATCTAAGGAGTAGAGGTGATGGTTTAGCATATGGTCCATAAGAAGAGTAAGAATATATTGAAATGTAATCAATCATCAAGGAACATTTTCTTATGGGGGAAAGTAACAAAATGAGTGGTCCTTGGGAAAATGTGATGCAATTTTCATGAATCTATGTAAATGTGAATCTTGTGTGATGTGTGTTTTGTCCTATATTTTTATTTCATTTATTTTTATTTTTAATCCTAGCGCCCATCCCCGCAGGATGCCTTTTTTTTCCTTTAGGAGAGCATTGTAAATAAGAATTTGTTCTTAACTGACTTGCCTAGTTAAATAAAGGTTCAATAAAAAAATGTAAAAACCAATTGATTACGAGATCCTATTAATGTCAAACTGTAGTATTAAGATTACTGCATAAATTGACGCCAATAATCAATCAATGTTTTTATTAATGCCAGGGATGGGCAACTTATTTGAAGACACCCCCCCCCCTTCTCCTGTCCTTTTTCTACACCTTCCTTCTCACAATAAATTGCAGGCAAGGGTCCGACGGGAGGTACATTGTATCTTCTCTGGCAATGCATTCTGATAATTTATTAAGCGAAAAGAGAGGTTGGTGAAGGAGGAAAGACAATATAGAAAGTTCCTATTTCAGTGTCCTCAACATCAAGTGTTGAACTACAATCTGTAACATACTTTCAAATGATAGTATATATACATTAAACAGTATTGCAGTGCCAAACATGCAGTAACAGTCATGCAAATGTATTATTAATCCACAATATTTACTATTGCAGGTTGATCATTTGAGGTTGTGGGGCTCTTCCCTGCTGATCTCAGGTCAGTGTATGTATGTGAGAAAGAGAGCGTATATAACATACTATAATGATACAATTATGGTTCAAACCTGTGTTCATGGGACTCTAAACGCCAGGATTTGGATTGGCAATGGGCCCTATAGTGATGGAGAGGTTACGTTTTGGAACTGGAAGAGTGGGGAACCAAATGGGTATGGTAGAAAGAATTGTGTGGGGATGGACCAAGAAGGAAAGTGGAATGATGTAGAATGTAGTCAGACATTTGACAGTGCTCTTTGCTACGATAGCGAGTCTAATTGGGAATGGGGATTTCACAAAAACCACCAGCAAGATACACACACACACACACACACACACACACACACACACACACACACACACACACACACACACACACACACACACACACACACACACACACACACACACACACACACACACACACACACACACACACACACACACACACACACACACACACACACACACACACACACACACACAGTCTGCAGAAAGAGAACCAAGAAAAACAGTACGTGTACAATACATGCTCACATATCAAGATAACAATGACCACACATTCACATGACATTTTTCAAAACATTCTCCTGTCTGCGTGTTTGACGGGTGAACGTCTGCTCTCTGAGAAGTTCATTCTAGTCAAGAAGACCCAGATGTGAAGAGCTGCCCAGAGCAACTGCAGAAATAATCACAATGACCTGGTGAGTGTGAGGAACCAGTCTGAGAACCAGGACATCCATAAGATGGTGACAGGAGAGATGTTGATCAGCCTGTTCAGATACTCCTGGAGGTGGTCAGACCAAAGTTACTCCTCATTCAGGTACTGGAAGACAGAAGAGATCCTTGAACCTGATAAATGAAAACTCAGAGACATGGGTGTGTGATTTTGTGATTTTCAACTTCCATTTATCAGTCACTCAACATTGTTAGGACCATTAGAGAATTGGTCTTTCATTCTCTCTCTTTATTTTGCACACATATTGTGTTAGTGTGTATTATTGACTGATGATTAGAGTAAACATAGCATACAGTATGTGAATCTGACGGCATAAATGGTAGAACAAATGTCTCATACAACATTTGCCTGGTATTGATCCTCCTCTCTCTCTCTCCTATCTTTTCTGTCAGTACCTGTGTTAAGTAGGACGCAGATAGCGAGAGTGGAGCTGACCCCTGACCTTCACTGAACCTGCCCTGGGCGCGGCCATCTTACAACAAGTGAGTCTCATCTCCTTTCATGAAGGGACTAGGTCCCTCAGAACGCACACATTATAGACTACTTGACGCTTTCGTACAGTGCCTTTGAAATGTATTCAGACCCCTTGAATTTTTCCACATTTTGTAACATTACAGCATTATTCTAAAATGGATTAAATAAAACTATTTCTTAAGCAATCTACTCACAATACTCCATAATGACAAAGCGAAAAGAGGTGTTTAGAAAAGAACATCCAGCCAACTTGACACAACTGTGGGAAGCTTTGTGGTTAGAGTGGTTAGAGCGTTGGTCTAGTAACTGGAAGGTTGCAAGTTCAAACCCCCAAGCTGACAAGGTACAAATCTGTCGTTCTGCCCCTGAACAGGCAGTTAACCCACTGTTCCTAGGCCGTCATTGAAAATAAGAATTTGTTCTTAACTGAGTTGCCTAGTTAAATAAAGGTTAAAAAAATAAAAATAAAATTGGAGTCAACATAGCCCAGCATCCCTGTGGAATGCTTTTGACACCTTGTAAAGTCCATGTCCTGAAGAATTGAGACTGTTCTGAGGGTAAAAGGTGGGTGCAGCTCAATATTAGGAAGGTATACCTAATGTTTTGTATACTCAGCGTATATTCATGAAGCCAATATTACTTCTGTGTCTCAGATAAAGGAACAACTGATGAGAAAGGGAATGTGGATGGAGAGATCTTCCACAAGAAGAATAGGGAATTTAGCATTAGGAAAAATGTATTTGTTTCTATTTATCCTTTATTTATTTACTTACACACAGAAAAAACAAATCACGTTGTTCCCTTACAGTAAGTTCAACATTACAGTGAATAACCAACCCTGAAACTAATGACCCTGCCTAAAGGATGGTGAAAATATAAAAAGGTTCAGACAAAATAAATGAAAATACACAAAAAAAAGCTAAACATTACAACAGATTTTAGAATACAAACATGAACCCTCCTGATTTCAGATGGTGAAAAAAAGATTCACTTTTGGCTGCAGATTCCCTGATAATAGACAGATCATCAAAAGCTTTTATTCTGATCAAGTTCAGTAGTTTGTTTAGGACACTGAAAAATTATATATTTTGTGATCGTTATCTGTTTTTCTTAAGACTTGAATAAAGGGACATCCTCTAAACAAAAGTGTATGTATGTATTTAAATATACCTGTATACTAAATGTAACAGTGAGGGAATATTTTAGAATGCAGATAAAAAGGGATAAAGTCCTGTCATGTTCTGTAATGGTATGTACAGTACTCTCCAGGGTTGGGCTCATTCAGTTGAAGGCAATCAATTCAGGAAGTCAACAAAAATGATGATTCAACCCACAAATTTTTTTAAAAGGCATTTATTTTCAATGACTCCTCAATAAAATGAAAAGTAAAATATAATTATTTTAAACGTTTTAAAATGTCAATTTAAAATTCAAATCCCTTCCTGAATTGACTGCATTCAATTCAAATTGATCCCAACCCTGGTACACTCTGATATCCTATCCACCATGTGATTTTATAGATTTTTTGTGAGAGTGTTATTATGCCTATGTACTGGGACTCAGGTGTCTAAGGAGTCAATTGATCATTAAGATGACTGTACTCCTAAATCAATCACTTACGGTGTCAGTATCTTCACAGAGGACCCTGGCCAATAAACTCCAAACCCAGGATAGAGAGGTTCAGTGAATGTGGTCTGGACACTGTGGAGGAGGGTCATTGTGTCAGAGACACTGTAAAAGGACAGAGTTCCTTCCTTGTGGTTCAGGTACATGCCTACTCTGGAGGAACGGGGAACAGATATTTCGGTCTGAAGCACGTAAACTCCAGCTGTAATTATTATTTCCAAAGACAATCTGCCAACTCATCTCTTTATATGACACTCCTCTATGAGTGTCCCCCTCCGTCTCTACCTCCTAGTAGCAGGTTCCAGACAGACCCTCGTTACACAGCACCTGAGATTTGCGAAATCCTTCTGGATTATCAGGAAAGGGCTGGTCCTTGCCACTGTATGTTACTTTCCTCTCAGACAGACAGACTTTTGTATGTGATGTGTTAGGATCCACAGTGAGTTAGTGGGAGTCTGAGGAAGTTAGTGAAAAAAGAAAGTGAGTGAAATGTACTTTTCATGACACGTGCTGCTGTGTGTGTGTGTGTGTGTGTAACACAACAAAATGTATATTTAATTAATTTAGTGAAAAGGTCATTGGCAACTTACACTCAATAACTGGTTGTGCCACATTTACCTGCAATGACTGCAACCAAACACCTGTAATTGTTGATCAATCTCTCACATCACTGTGAAGGAATGGCCCAGTCTTCTTTGCAGAACTGCTTTAACTCAGCGACATTTGTGGGTTTTCGAGCAACAACTGCTCATTTCAGATCCTGCCACAACATCTCAACAGGTTTTGGTCTGGACTTTGACTAGGCCATTCCAAAACTTCAAATTTGTAGCTTTTTTTTGCCATTTCTTGACTTGATTGTATGTTTTGGATCATTGTCTTGCTGCATGACCCAGTTGCACTTCAGCTTCAGCTCATGGACGAGTAGCCTGACATTCTCCTATAGAATTATCTGATACAAAGCAGAATTCATGGTTCCTTTAATGATGGCAAGTTGTCCAGGTCCTGAGGCAGCAAAGCATCACAAACTATCACATTACCACCACTATGCTTGGCTGTTGGTGTGAGGTTCATACTGTGAAATGCAGTGTTTGGTTTTCGCCCAACATAACGGGACCAACTTCATCCCAAAAGTACACTCAACTTTGCCAAAAAGCACCTGGAAGCACCTGGATGATCGCCAAGACTCCTGGACCGGCTTTCTGGACCGATGAGTCAAAAGTGGAACTTTTTGGATTACATGGCTCCCGCCATGTGTGGCAAAAACAACACTGGGGGTAAACACTGGGAGCATTTGGTGTTGCGCAACTTTGTTTATTCAATTAAATAAATAAGGATTCAATTTTTGTGTAATTTATTTACTCATGTTCCCTTTATCTAATATTTGGTTTTGGTTGCAGATCTGATAACATTCAGCGTAAAAAAATATGCACAAATAGAGGAAATCAGAAACGGGGCAAAAAGTTTTTCATGGCACTGTTTGTGAATCTGTCCGCACAAAAGGTGCGTGCGTGTCTGCTCATTACTCACATTGTATAAACTCCTCTCTGGTCTTAGGATCAGGGGTTGGAATAATTCTGACTGATTTTACTGTGGAGACAAAAAGTAATCACAATTTGGAATGACCAATCCTCCATAATTAAGTGAACAAAGGAGATTCACCTGGATAAAGAACATAAAACAAATGAACCATTTTACAATTTGTCTTTCCTAGGATTACTGACAGCTAGATTTTACATTCCAATAAGCATCTAAGTATCTTAAATAGCCCTAGTCTTACTAACCCATCACATGATAAAAGTTTTTAAAATCCTATCGACCTCTCTGATATGATTACATTTTGCTTCTTGCAGGCGTCCTCCAGTTGCTCTGTCAGTTCTGAGACAATCTTTTTAACCTTTTCAAAGAAGATGTGTGGACTGACAATGATGCTGGGTAAGGCAGCAGATTCAGGAGAGACACTGAAAGACGGGAAACTCTACATGGAGAGGGGGAAATACAATAGGGATATCTAAAATCCATAAGATCTTTACTGCATCTGAACCAAGACACAGCTCCGTTTAAGATCATATTTGAAAGATGCCTGTTTTAGTAGACAGTCTTTATACTGTCACCTGACCTGGAGGAAATGGATGTGGGCCTCTGTGTGAGAGACCTGCTTTATATCAGCATCTTTCCTCCTCAGCTCAGCCACCTCTTGCTCCAGTTGCTCCATGAGTCCTTCAGCCCAACTCACTTCAGCCTTCTCCTGGGCTCTGTTCAGCTCCGTCACCTCAGAGTGCCTTGTTTTAATGTAGTGGATCAGCTCAGTAAAGATCCTCTCACTGTCCTCCCAATTCCGCCTGTGCTGAGCACTGTAAGGACACACAGAGACAGGAGGGAGTCCATTTCAACTCGTCCATTCACCCAGCTCTCACTAGGACCCCAGACAGTCTGTAAATGTAAACATTTAAATATATACAGTGCCTTCAGAAAGTATTCATACCCCTTAACTTACTCCACATTTAGTTGTGTTACAGCCTGAATTTAAAATTGATTAAATAAATAAAAAATCTCACCCATCTACTTATAATACCCCATAATGACAAAGTAAAAACATGTTTTTAGACATTTGTAGAAATCTATTGAAAATGAAATATCTAATTTACATAAGTATTCATAACTCTGAATAAATACATGTTAGAATCACCTTTGGCAACAGTTACAGCTCTGTCGGGTTGGTTGTTGATCATTGCCAGACAGCCATTTTCAAGTCTTACCATAGATTTTCAAGCTGATTTAAGTCAAAACTATAACTAGGCCACTCAGAAACATTCAATGTCATCTTGGTAAGGAACTCCAGTGTATATTTGGCCTTATGTTGGGTTTTCACACATAGTCCTCTTTTAAATAACTGATCTCAGTCCTCTTTAAAGTGAATTCTGGGGTAAAAAAAAAAAAGCTAAAGAACTCAGTTCTTTTTGTATTCACCCTGTCCTGGCCTTTGAATGAGGACTCAATTATTTTGACAGTTCACGTCACCTATTTAGTGGTCTGAGTCTTCTTTGCATTCACGTTGTTATGTTTAGAAAGGAACCAAAATCTTTTCCCAATATTCACTCAATGCACTCTGGGTTTTTACAAAGTGCTGGACAAGCCATTCCATTTACTACAAAAAAGGGGAGACAAAATCATTTTAAGAAGAAGATACTATTATAAATACTATTGGTAACAAAATAAATAGCAGAAGAATAATTGCAGACTAAATAATGCTGTAATTGAAAACTGTACACCCAATGTAGGCTACTTCCCCTATAAGAGCTCAAATTGATATTGTACTCTATGTTGTGATCCTTTACCAAATATGTTGCCTTCTCACACTATTCAAACCCCACAATCAAATGAACATTTTATGAAGATCTCTTAGCCTATAGATCACATATTGCAAACAAATAATCTGAACTAAACTCCACACATACAGTGCATTCGGAAAGTATGCAGACCCCTTTCCTTTTTCACATTTTATTCAATTTCAGCCTTATTTCAAAATGGATTAAATTGTTTTCATTCCCTCACCAATCTACACACAATACCCCATAATGACAAAGCAAAAACAGGCTTAGACATTTTTAGGAAATGTATTAAAAAAATAAAAACATTGAAATGTCACATTTACATAAGTATTCAGACCCTTTACTCAGTACTTTGTTGAAGCACCTTTGGCAGCGATTACAGCCTAGCGTATTCATGGGTATGATGCTACAAGCTTGGAACACCTGTATTTGGGGAGTTTCTCCCATTCTTCTCTGCAGATCCAGATCCAAGCTCTGTCAGATTTGATGGGGAGCGACGCTGCACAGCTATTTTCAGGTCTCTCCAGAGATGTTCGATCAGGTTCAAGTCAGCGCTCTGGCTGGGCCACTCAAAGACATTCAGAGACATGTTGCGAAGCCACTGCCGTGTTGTCTTAGCAGTGTGCTTAGGGTCATTGTCCTGTTGGAAGGTGAACCTTCGCGCCAGCCTGAGGTCCTGAGCACTCTGGAGCAGGTTTTCATCAAGGATCTCTCTGTACTTTCTCTCTGATCTCATCTTTCCCTCAATCCTGACGAGTCCCCAGTCGCTGAAAAACATTCCCACAGCATGATGCTGTCCCCACCATGCTTCACCGTAGGGATGGTATTGGCCAGGTGATGAGCGGTGCCTGGTTTCCTTCAGACGTGATGCTTGGCATTCAGGCCAATGAGTTCAATCTTGATTTCATCAGACCAGTGAATCTTGTTTCTCATGATCTGAGAATCCTTTAGGTGCCTTTTGGCAAACGCCTAGCGGGCTGTCGTCACTTTTACTGAGGAGTGGCTTCCGTCTAGCCACTTTACCATAAAGACCTGATTGGTGGAGTGCTGCAGAGATGGTTGTCCTTCTGGAAGATTCTCCTATCTCCACAGAGAAACTTTGGAGCTCTGTCAGAGTGACCACCTGCCTATTTAATACCCTTCTCCCCCGAATGCTCAATTTGGCCGGACGGCCAACTCTAGGAAGAATCTTGGTGGTTCCAAACTTCTTCTCTTTTACAAATGACGTAGGCCACTGGGTTCTTGTGGACCTTTAATGCTGCAGAAATTATTTGGACCCTTCCTCAGATCTGTGCCTTGACACAATCCTGTCTCGGAGCTCTACGGACCTCATGGCTTGGTTTTTGCTCTGACATGCACTATCAACTGTGTGACCTTATAGAGACAGGTGTGTGCCTTTCCAAATAATTTCCAATAAACTTGACTCCAATCAAGTTGTATAAAAATCTCAAAGATGATCAATGGAAACAGGATGCACCTGAGCTCAATTTCGAGTCTCATAGCAAAGAGTCTGAATAGTTATTGTAAATATGTATATCTATTTTTATTTTCTTTGCAAAAAAAATCCAAACAACTCTTTTTGCTTCGTCGTTATGGGGTATTGTGTGTAGATTGATGAGGAAAAAAATATCAATATCAATTTTAGAATAAGGCTTGAATGTAACAAGATTTGGGAAAAGTGAAGGGGTCTGAATACCTTCCGAATGCACTGTATTTTGGAATTTCGGTCCATTCTTGATAATCTAATCAATATCTAAAAACAGCGCACATTTTTTCTGCGAACCTGCACATCATAATCATCTCTCTTTTGTGGAACCAATTTGAGGGTTATGGAAAGTGAAACGCTTTTGCTGTAGTCTACTGTGTGGTGCGGGGATAATGACAAGCAAATCTGGGGAGCTTTGTGTTCACATTACCTTAAAAAAGGGAACCGAACCAAGAAATTCAAGCAAATCGAACTTAGACTAGCTCTAGAGATGATCTCAGTTTGATTTGCTTCTGGGGCTCTTTTCAGTGGTTTGAGTTCCTTTGGGGTGTTCACACTGCACAAAATAATTAAGCGAACTGCATTGAGTTCCAAAAAATTGTCTGAAATGGACTACGTGTCTCTCAGTATCTGTTGAAAAGCAGACTGAACCAGGTTTTCCTCTAGGATTTTGCCGGTGCTTAGCTCTATTCCGTTTATTTTTATCCAAACAAAACTCTGTAGATGACAAGCATACCCATAACATGATGCAGCCACCACCATGCTTGAAAATATGAAGAGTAGTACTCAGTGATGTGTTGTGTTGGATTTGCCCTAAACATAACGCTTTGTAATCAGGACATGAAGTTAATTTCTTTGACCCATTTTTGCAGTTTTTCTTAAATGCCTTGTTGCAAACAGGATGCGTGTTTTGGAATATTTTTTTATTCTGTACAGGCTTCCTTCTTTTCACTCTGTCATTTAGGTTATTAATTGTGTAGTAACCACAATGTTGTTGATCCATCCTCAGTTCTCTCCTATCACAGCCATTAAATTCTGTAACTGTTTTAAAATCACTATTGGCCTCATGGTTAAATTCCTTGGCAGTTTCCTTCCTCTCCTGCAAATGAGTTAAGAAGGATGCATGTACCTTTGTAGTGATTTGGTGTATTGATACACCATCCAAAGTGTAATTAATAACTTCACCATGCTCGTTAAGGATGGTAAATGTCTGCTTTATTTTTATTTTTACCCATCTACCAATAAGGTGCTCCTGCGAGGCATTGGAAAACCTCACTAGTCTTTGTGGTTGAATCTGTTTGAAATTAACTGCTCGACTGAGGGAACTTACATGGGGTAAAGAGAAAAGGTCAAACATCTGGTTAAACACTATTATTGCACACATGCAACTTATGTGCCATTTAATGCAGAGTTTTACTCCTGAAATGATGTAGGCTTGCCATGACAAAGGGGTTGAATACTTATTGACTCAAGACATTTCAGCTTTTCATGTTTTATTAATTTGTAAACATTCCTAAAAACACAATTCCACTGTGACATTATGGGGTATTGTGTGTAGACCAGTGACACAAAATCTCAATTGAATCCATTTTAAATTCAGGCTGTAACACAACAAAACGTAGAAAAAGACAAGGGGTGTGAATACTTTCTGAAGGCACTATATGTAATGTAAATACACTGCTCAAAAAAATAAAGGGAACACTTAAACAACACTATATAACTCCAAGTCAATCACACTTCTGTGAAATCAAAATGTCCACTTCGGAAGCAACACTGATTGACAACAAATTTCACATGCTGTTGTGCAAATGGAATAGACAACAGGTGGAAATTATAGGCAATTAGCAAGACACCCCCAATAAAGGAGTGGTTCTGCAGGTGGTGACCACAGACCGCTTCTCAGTTCCTATGCTTCCTGGCTGATGTTTTGGTCACTTTTGAATGCTGGCGGTGCTTTCACTCTAGTGGTAGCATGAGACGGAGTCTACAACCCACACAAGTGGCTCAGGTATTGCAGCTCATCCAGGATGGCACACCAATGCGAGCTGTGGGAAGAAGGTTTGCTGTGTCTGTCAGCGTAGTGTCCAGAGCATGGAGAAGCTACCAGGAGACAGGCCAGTACATCAGGAGACGTGGAGGAGGACGTAGGAGGGCAACAACCCAGCAGCAGGACCGCTACCTCCGCTTTTGTGCAAGGAGGAGCAGGAGGAGCACTGCCAGAGCCCTGCAAAATGACCTCCAGCAGGCCACAAATGTGCATGTGTCTGCTCAAACGGTCAGAAACAGACTCCATGAGGGTGGTATGAGGGCCTGACGTCCAGAGGTGGGGGTTGTGCTTACAGCCCAATACCGTGCAGGACGTTTGGCATTTGCCAGAGAACATCAAGACTGGCAAATTCGCCACTGGCGCCCTGTGTTCTTCACAGATGAAAGCAGGTTCACACTGAGCACATGTGACAGACGTGACACAGTCTGGAGACGCCGTGGAGAACGTTCTGCTGCCTGCAACATCCACCAGCATGACCGGTTTGGAGGTGGGTCAGTCACGTGTTTTTCCACTTTAATTTTGAGTGTGACTCAAAACTCGCCTCCCTGCGGACCTGGCATCCTTTCACTCCCTCCTCTCTACATTTTCCTCCTCTGTCTCTGCTGCTAAAGCCATTTTCTACCACTCTAAATTCCAAGCATCTGCCTCTAACCCTAGGAAGCTCTTTGCCACCTTCTCCTCCCTCCTGAATCCTCCCCCCCTCCTCCCTCTCTGCAGATGACTTCGTCAACCATTTTGAAAAGAAGGTTGACGACATCCGATCCTCGTTTGCTAAGTCAAACGGCACCGCTGGTTCTGCTCACACTGCCCTACCCTGTGCTCTGACACCTTTCTCCCATCTCTCTCCAGATGAAATCTCGCGTCTTGTGACGGCCGGCCGCCCAACAACCTGCCCGCTTGACCCTATCCCCTCCTCTCTTCTCCAGACCATTTCCGGAGACCTTCTCCCTTACCTCACCTCGCTCATCAACTCATCCCTGACCGCTGGCTACGTCCCTTCCGTCTTACATTTACATTACATTTAAGTCATTTAGCAGACGCTCTTATCCAGAGCGACTTACAAATTGGTGCATTCACCTTATGACATCCAGTGGGACAGTCACTTAACAATAGTGCATCTAAAACTTAGGGGGGGTGAGAGGGATTACTTATCCTATCCTAGGTATTCCTTAAAGAGGTGGGGTTTCAGGTGTCTCCGGAAGGTTCCACCATTGGTGATTGACTCCGCTGTCCTGGCGTCGTGAGGGAGTTTGTTCCCTCTTGAAGACGGAGCTCTCCCTTACCTCACCTCGCTCATCAACTCATCCCTGACCGCTGGCTACGTCCCCTTCCGTCTTCAAGAGAGCGAGAGTTGCACCCCGCTCGGTTCTGAAAAAACCTGACACTCGATCCCTCCGATGTCAACAACTACAGACCAGTATCCCTTCTTTCTTTTCTCTCCAAAACTCTCATCAGGTGTGTGTCGTCTGCATAGCAATGAGAATGAACGTGCCGTCCTTGGCCAGCTCTCCCATCGCTATCTCTCTCTGAATGACCTTCTTGATCTCAAATCAGTCAGGTTTCAAGACTAGTCATTCAACTGAGACTGCTCTTCTCTGTATCACGGAGGCAGCTCCGCACCGCTAAAGCTAACTCTCTCTCCTCTGCTCTCATCCTTCTAGACCTATCGGCTGCCTTCGATACTGTGAACCATCAGATCCTCCTCTCCACCCTCTCCGAGTTGGGCATCTCCGGCGCGCTCTCATCCTTCTAGACCCACGCCATCAGATGGATTCCGCGTCCCTACCTGACAGGTCGCTCCTACCAGGTGGCGTGGCGAGAATCTGTCTCCTCACCACGCGCTCTCACCACTGGTGTCCCCCAGGGCTCTGTTCTAGGCCCTCTCCTATTCTCGCTATACACCAAGTCACTTGGCTCTGTCATAACCTCACATGGTCTCTCCTATCATTGCTATGCAGACGACACACAATTAATCTTCTCCTTTCCCCTTCTGATGACCAGGTGGCGAATCGCATCTCTGCATGTCTGGCAGACATATCAGTGTGGATGACGGATCACCACCTCAAGCTGAACCTCGGCAAGACGGAGCTGCTCTTCCTCCCGGGGAAGGACTGCCCGTTCCATGATCTCGCCATCACGGTTGACAACTCCATTGTGTCCTCCTCCCAGAGCGCTAAGAACCTTGGCGTGATCCTGGACAACACCCTGTCGTTCTCAACTAACATCAAGGCGGTGGCCCGTTCCTGTAGGTTCATGCTCTACAACATCCGCAGAGTACGACCCTGCCTCACACAGGAAGCGGCACAGGTCCTAATCCAGGCACTTGTCATCTCCCGTCTGGATTACTGCAACTCGCTGTTGGCTGGGCTCCCTGCCTGTGCCATTAAACCCCTACAACTCATCCAGAATGCCGCAGCCCGTCTGGTGTTCAACCTTCCCAAGTTCTCTCACGTCACCCCGCTCCTCCGCTCTCTCCACTGGCTTCCAGTTGAAGCTCGCATCCGCTACAAGACCATGGTGCTTGCCTACGGAGCTGTGAGGGGAACGGCACCTCAGTACCTCCAGGCTCTGATCAGGCCCTACACCCAAACAAGGGCACTGCGTTCATCCACCTCTGGCCTGCTCGCCTCCCTACCACTGAGGAAGTACAGTTCCCGCTCAGCCCAGTCAAAACTGTTCGCTGCTCTGGCCCCCCAATGGTGGAACAAATTCCCTCACGACGCCAGGACAGCGGAGTCAATCACCACCTTCCGGAGACACCTGAAACCCCACCTCTTTAAGGAATACCTAGGATAGGATAAGTAATCCTTCTCACCCCACCCCCCCTTTAAGATTTAGATGCACTATTGTAAAGTGACTGTTCTACTGGATGTCATAAGGTGAATGCACCAATTTGTAAGTCGCTCTGGATAAGAGCGTCTGCTAAATGACTTAAATGTAAATGTAAATGTAAATGACTCCAAATCCAGACCTCCATGGGTTGATAAATTTGATTTCCATTGATAATTTTTGTGTGATTTTGTTGTCAGCACATTCAACTATGTAAAGAAAAAAGTATTTAATAAGAATATTTCATTCATTCAGATCTAGGATGTGTTATTTTAGTGTTCCCTTCATTTTTTTGAGCAGTGTATATAATGTCCAACACACAGCCTATTTCAGGTCCTGCATCTCCTTCTCTCTCTCCTGGATTCTCTGCTGGGATTTCTGCTGATTCTCTCCCAACTGCTTCTGCAGAACAATCTCCACAGTTATTGTAAAGAGTGTGTGTGTTGGCACTGAGTATTGACTAGTTAACGTTTTACTTCGTGCTTTATTAGCATGGATTCAGACTCTGAAGGATTAAACCATCATATGCCTATATATAATATGTATTTTGAAAGTGTGAAAGAGCTTGCATTGAAATGTTTTGGTCCTTACCTGTTTCTCAGTCCTTTCTGCTGCAACTGAGACCGTATCATGGCCTTTATGTTCTTCCATCACACACAGCAGACTGATACACTTCTGATCGGTACGACAGTAAACCTCCAGCAGTTTGTCATGAAGTGAGCAAATCTTCTACTGTAGTTGTCCAGTGACATCAATCAACTTGTCTTGTTCCCGGGTTGAATTCATTGTGAAGTTCGAGGCGAGTCTCACAGTAAGAGGCCAGACACACCAGACAAGATTTAATGTCTTTGAGTTTTCTTCCATTGCAGATGTCACACTAGGGTGTTATCTGCCTGCTTGTTTTCATTTCTCTGGAAATGCTTGTGCTGCAGTGGGAGTTACTTCCTGGTTCTGTGTGTGCTTAGCACAAGCAGGGGGTGTGATGCTAGTTTTCCATAAAGCGATTCCAATAGAAAACTACACATGCTTTAGAGTTCTCTCCCTATAATAATAAATGCCATTTAGCAGACGCTTTTATCCAAAGCGACTTACAGTCATGTGTGCATACATTCTACGTATGGGTGGTCCTGGGGATCGAACCCACTACCCTGGCGTTACAAGCGCCTCTCTCTCTCTCTCTCTCTCTCTCTCTCTCTCTCTCTCTCTCTCTCTCTCTCTCTCTCTCTCTCTCTCTCTCTCTCTCTCTCTCTCTCTCTCTCTCTCTCTCTCTCTCTCTCTCTCTCTCTCTCTCTCTCTCTCTCTCTCTCTCTCTCTCTCTCTCTCTCTCTCTCTCTCTCTCTCTCTCTCTCTCTCTCTCTCTCTCTCTCTCTCTAGGGGTCAGCCATCTTGCAACAGGTGAGTCTCTTCTCCTTTCATGAAGGGACTGTGTCCCTGCAAACACACACATCGTAGACTGTGGCAAGAAGAGCTAAAGTGAACACTGGGAAGACTACTAGGTGGTTGCTCTCTATAACAACTTCAGTTGGATGATCTCAACTTGTTAGAGAGGCCATAGAGAGATAATTCTATATATGCATTTATTAGACAGTCTGACATACTGTACACAACTGTTGTGAGTATTTGTTATATAAATCAACACTGTGCAACAGCGGATGTAGTATGGTGTAAACACAGATGATTGATTCACTTTACATGACTCATAGAATACTTCATGTATTTATTTTACACAATGACATGTCATATACAATGAATAAAATGGTAGAGTTTGTTAAAATAATATTACATTTTCATAGTTTTCCGTGAGGGGAGTGGGGAAAGGGAGGGAGAGAGGAGAGAGAACAACAGTCCAAACGATTTAACATTCAGTCTTAAACCATACTTCGACCGCAACCCTTAACTTGCCCTGGATATAGAAAAGGCCCACCAGCAGAAGCTCACAATTTCTTGATCACTAAATAGGTCTCAGTATACTCACATATGATCTGGATAGAGGGTCTGTGGTCTGTGCAATGGTACACGTCATCCTACTGCCTTTTGCTGACAAATTACCAAATGACCAACTGACCAAAGACCAGTGTCTAGAGGCAACTTCACCCTGGCTTTATAGACCAGTGTCTAGAGGCAACTTCACCCTGGCTTTATAGACCAGTGTCTAGAGGCAACTTCACCCTGGCTTTATAGACCAGTGTCTAGAGGCAACTTCACCCTGGCTTTATAGACCAGTGTCTAGAGGCAACTTCACCCTGGCTTTATAGACCAGTGAGTAGTCCCCCTAATCCTACATCAACGCCACTTTATAAAATCTAATATATATTAAAAAATATATTCATGAAAGCAAAGTAAATGTGCATTTAACAATGTCATGGCTTTGATATCCCAAGCATTACTTCAGTAATTTCATTTTCTGTCATAATTCTTAAAATCCAATGCTTTAAGATTTTTTATTTTAACCATTTTCCTTTTTTTTTGCCTAGTCAAAGCTTAATCAAGGTATTTCCTTTTAATTTCTTAAAAATATTGTTTCATTTTTCTTGCATTGTTTTATGTTTGAGTTATTTTTCAATGTTATGTTTTTCCTCAGTCAAGTGAGATTCAAGGTTCCCAATTCAGTGGCTTATTAGACATTTGGAACACCAGATGAGTAGTTCATCATCTCTGGTAAACCTGCAGCACTGCCATGGCTTCATCCAACTGGACGAGGAGAGACTCTGGAGACTCTCCAGCAAAATGTCAATCTTTCCAGTCAGGCTGGAGTGCATATTCTGGTTGAGCGGGAAGAGGCGCTCGCCCAGCATTTGCTTCTGTTCCACTGGCTTGCTTCTTGGGGGCCCCTGGGCAGATTTGGTTGTGCCCCCACTGTGATAAATATTTTGCACACGGGCCCTGCTTGTCCTGCCTCTGTCACTAAATTGATCAACTGGACATTTCTGACAGGTAGGCCTAGTAAATAGCTTGCGTAGGTCTGACAGTGACTGACATAACAAGGAAAACTGCTGTACACTACGACATTTCAAAATGGTGCCTTATGTATTCTACTATTTCAACTCTTCACAGTAAAAACAACCAAACAAACAAAATAATACTAATAAATAAGCAGAGGCCCATTTTCCAACCGGCCGTGTGCTGAGTGGAAAACATGCAAGGCGCTGCAGCCTGGAAGGTGGGCTTCATGGTCAGTTGCATGTACTGAAAATGTTGTGGCCTCATGACCTGGGTTGCATAGCGATGTCCGGGTCTCCTCTGCTTCTTTAGAGAATAAAGATTTTGTAACTACTCCTACCATTATCTTGAAAATTACTGTCTGTCTGTCTGTCTGTCTGTCTGTCTGTCTGTCTGTCTGTCTGTCTGTCTGTCTGTCTGTCTGTCTGTCTGTCTGTCTGTCTGTCTGTCTGTCTGTCTGTCTGTCTGTCTGTCTGTCTGTCTGTCTGTCTGTCTGTCTGTCTGTCTGTCTGTCTGTCTGTCTGTCTGTCTGTCTGTCTGTCTGTCTGTCTGTCTGTCTGTTTGTTTGACAGAGCTGAGTAACTTGCTGGTTCTGCTAGTTGAACCACATTGAGAGTTTGGCTGATTGCCAAAATATGGTCACAGATAGTACTGAAGCAAAGAGACTATGAAAACATATAAAACATGAACATAGTATTCCATATTTATGAAATTATAGTATTCCATACTGAGATATTCAATTAAGGAGGGGAGGGTCTTGCCGGGGTGGGGGTCATTGTAATCAAGAATGAGTTCTTAACTGACTTGCCTATTTAAATAAAGGTTAAATAATACAAACATGTATATAAGCATTGGGAAACAACAGACTAGATTGAGAGCACTCTACAACATATCTAATACTACAGTTTTATTATTTTCATCCAGTAGGTGGGAGCAAAGTTATAGGTTAGAGATAAGAATTGAATGTATTTTGTCTCCAAGTAAAGACCTCCCTAAACTGAGCCACAATAACGATTAGCCACAATAGTAGAATTGGTGTTTCATCCCGCATTAAAATTGATGCAAACACACAGTACAAGTCAAACGTTTGGACACACCTACTCATTCAAGGGTTTTTCTTTATTTTTACTATTTTATACATTGTAGAATAATAGTGAAGATATCACTCCGCGGTCCAACTCATTATTTACATTTACATTTAAGTCATTTAGCAGACGCTCTTATCCAGAGCGACTTACAAATTGGTATCTCAATTGGGTTGAGGTTGGGTGATTGTGGAGGCCAGGTCATCTGATGCAGCACCCCATCACTCTCTTTCTAGGTCAAATAGCCCTTACACAACCTAGAGGTGTGTTGGGTCATTGTCCTGTTGAAAAACAAATGATAGTCCCACTAAACGCTAACCAGATGGGATGGCATATCGCTGCAGAATGCTGTGGTAGGTATATTGGTTAAGTGGGCCTTCAATTCTAAATAAATCACTGACAGTGTAACCAGCAAAGCACCCCACATCATCACACCTCCTCCTCCATGCTTCACGGTGGGAACCACACATGCAGAGATCATTCATTCACCTACTCTGCGTCTCACAAAGACAGCGGTTGGTACCAAAAATCTCACATTTGGACTCATCAGACCAAAGGACAGATTTCCACCGGTCTAATGTCCATTGCTCGTGTTTCTTGGGCCAAAACAAGTATCTTCTTATTGGTGTCCTTTAGTAGTGGTTTCTTTGCAGCAATTCAACCATGAAGGCCTGATTCACACAGAATCCTCTGAACAGTTGATGTTGAGATGTGTCTGTTACTCGAACTCTGTGAAGCATTTGTTCGGGCTGCAATCTGAGGTGCAGTTGACGATATTGAACTTATACTTTGCAGCAGAGGTAACTCTGAGTCTTCCTTTCCTGTGGCGGTCCTCGTGTGAGGCAGGTTCATCATAGCGCTTGATGGTTTTTGCGACTGCACTTGAAGAAACTTTCAAAGTTCCAGAGTTAACTGTCTGCTACTCAGGCCCAGTTGCTAATATATGCATATTATCATTATATTTGGATAGAAAACACTCGGAGGTTTCTAAAACTGTTTGAATGATGTCTGTGAGTATAACAGAACTCATATGGCAGGCAAAAACCTGAGAAAAAATCCAACCAGGAAGTGGAAAATCTGAGGTTTGTAGTTTTTCAACTCCTTTCCTATTGAATACACTGTGTCTATGGGGTCATGTTGCACTTCCTAAGGCTTCCACTAGATGTCACCAGTCTTTAGAACCTTGTTTGATGCTTCTACTGTGAAGTGGGGGCGATTGAGAGGGGAATGAGTCAGCGGTCTGCCAGAGAGGCATTCCTTTGCGTTCCTTTGCAATTCTACAGATAACGGAATTCTCCGGTTGGAACATTATTGAAGATTTATGTTAAAAGCATCCTAAAGATTGATTCTATACATTGTTTGACATGTTTCTACGGACTGTAATGGAACTTTTTGACTTTTCGTCTGCACCTAGTGATCGCGCGTCATGAATTTGGATTACTGGGCTAACAGTAATCCACGCGCAAACAAAAAGGAGGTATTTGGACATAAATTATGGACTTTATCGAACAAATCAAATATTTATTGTGGAACTGGGATTCCTGGGAGTGCATTCTGATGAAGATCATCAAAGGTAAGTGAATATTTATAATGCTATTTCTGACTTCTGTTGACTACACAACATGGTGGATATCTGTTTGGGTTGTTTTGGTCTCTGAGCGCTGTACTCAGATTATTGCATGGTGTGCTTTTTCAGTAAAGCTTTTTTGAAATCTGACACAGCGGTTGCATTAAGGAGAAGTGTATCTGTAATTCCATGCATAATAGTTGTATATTTTATCAATGTTTATTATGAGTATTTCTGTAAACTGTTGTGGCTCTCTGCAAAATCACAGGATGTTTTGGAACTACTGAACATAACGCACCAATGTATACTGAGATTTTTTTGTATATGAACTTTATCGAACAAAACATACATGTATTGTGTAACATGAAGTCCCATGAGTGTCATCTGATGAAGATCATCAAAGGTTAGTGATTAATTTATCTCTATTTCTGCTTTTTGTGACTCCTCTCTTTGGCTGGAAAAACGGCTGTGTTTTCTGTGACTAGGCACTCACCTAACATAATCGTTTAGTTTGCTTTCATCGTAAAGCCTTTTTGAAATCGGACACTGTGGTGGGATTAACAAGAAGTGTATCTTTAAAATGGTGTAAAATACTTGCATGTTTGAGGAATTTTAATTATGGGATTTCTGTTGTTTTGAATTTGGCGCCCTGCACTTTCACTGGCTGTTGTCATATCGATCCCATTAGCAGGATCTTAGCCCAAGGAGATTTTAACTGACTTGCCTAGTAAAATCAAAATAGATTGCTGCAGTTAGTCTGGGTGTCTGGTTAAGGAAATGGGTTTATCTAGGGATAGCTTGAGCTTACAATGACTTGGTGTTTAAAAGCTGGCATTCTATTGACAAGATGTGTGTGACCTGAGATAGCCTGGAAGAGTTTAGAACAATGCCTCATTGTCTCATCTTCCTGGCATCTGGGAAACTAAGCTGGGTTGGAAGTAAAACAACATCCCGTGTAGATAATAACTAGGAGATGGACCAAGATGGCTTATGGGAACAGTAGAAATTACTGACTGAGCATTTAGGGCCTATATAAGATCTCTGTTTTTTCATTATCAGTTAAGCTCTCGGCAACACAACTTAGAGTGTGTGGTCAACAGTTTAATTATTGCAATAATTAATCAATGTTAAAAAAGATGATTGTTTGGAAAGTTGTCCAAGTCTCTCTCAGTACTGAAATTTCCACTACACACCCCTACCTTCTGTATACCACCCCTATCTTCTGTATACCACCCCTATCTTCTGTATACCACCCCTACCTTCTGTATACCACCCATATCTTCTGTATACCACCCCTATCTTCTGTATACCACCCCTATCTTCTGTATACCACCCCTATCTTCTGTATACCACCCCTACCTTCTGTATACCACCCCTATCTTCTGTATACCACCCCTATCTTCTGTATACCACCCCTATCTTATCACAACACAACTGATTGGCACAAACGCATTAAGAAGGAAAGAAATTCCACAAATGAACTTTTAACAAAGCAAACCTGTTAATTGAAATGCATTCCAGGTCCACCTCATGAAGCTAGTTGAGAGAATGCCAAGAGTGTGCAAAGGGTGGCTACTTGGAAGCATCTCAAATATAAATCTCCATCTTATAATCTCCACCCGGCACAGCCAGAAGAGGACTGGCCACCCCTCATAGCCTGGTTCTTCTCTAGGTTTCTTCCTAGGTTTTGGCCTTTCTAGGGAGTTTTTCCTAGCCACCGTGCTTCTACATCTGCATTGCTTGCTGTTTGGGGTTTTAGGCTGGGTTTCTGTACAGCACTTTGATATATCAGCTGATGTAAGAAGGGGTATATATATACATTTAAAAGTATATTTTGTTTTGTTTAACAGTTTTTTGCTTACTACATGATTCCATATGTGTTATTTCATAGTTTACTATCTTCACTATTATTATTCTACAATGTAGAAAATAGTCAAAATAAATAAAAACAACAGAATGATTAGGTGTGTCCAAACTTTTGACTGGTACTGTATATGCACCTTAAAGCAATACATATGGATCCCTGAACTGGGGTATCAACCTTCCGAGTGACACCCACAGAACACAACTCAAATAATACAGTCATAGGTCCTATTGCAGTACTATGTCTGTGGGAAATCGCCTCTCTAGTAAGCCTATTTAAGTATTGAACATTCATTTTGCACTGTAAATCATTAAATATGGATTGGGGATACATGAAATGGGGTATCAGTCTACTCAGTGACGCACACAGGACATTACTCTGAAGAGTTTACACAAATATTAGCGTCATAGCTCTTATTGCAGGACATTTACTGTGGAAAATCAACTCAAGGAAAGGAAGAATACAGAATTCATTGAACACTATTCTCTTTCCTATGGTCATTCATTCTCTCACCTCAGTGAAGAAGGGATAATATGTGAGAAAAATACATGCTCAAAAATAGAGGAAAACAATAATGATTGAAATGAATAAAAATGACTTAAAAAATGGATTAAATTATGTATGGGTAATATTGACTGACTCAACGACTTTGTCTGAATAATTCATTAATTATATTATTGTTAGCAATTTTATTACCATAGGCCTACACCCCCCTAATATAATATAGCGAGTCATGCGTGCATACATGTATTTGTATGGGTGGTCCCAGGAAATAGCTTACATTCTAGTTAAAGTGGCAATCAGCAGTTGCTACATTTTTTGGACCAAGTGTTTCTTGAAGAATACAACTCATCAGCTTAGTTTGACTGTCATACCCCACCAGAACCCAAAATAGAAGCTTGTTTAACTCCAATGTTTGTCAACAAAGTAAATGTAAAATAAACACGCCTCAAAACAAACAGCCTCAAAACGTGGTTAAAAAGATCATTTTGATATCATGGATGGTCAGTCCTTGCATCACATCAAATCAAATCAAATTGTATTTGTCACATGCAACAGGTGTTGACCTTACATTGAAATGCTTACTTAGAAGACCTTAATCAACAATGCACTTTTGAGAAAATATCCCCCCCCCCCAAAAAAAGTATGAGATAATTAAAGAGCAGCAATAAATAACAATAGCGGGAGTATATACAGGGGATATCGGTACTGAGTCAATGTGCGGGGGCTCCGGTGTCGAGGTATTTGAGGGAATATGTACATGTAGGTAGAGTTATTAAAGTGACTATGCATAGATAATAACAGAGAATAGCAGCAGCGTAGAGGGGGGGGGCAATGCAAATAATCTGGTTAGCCATTTGATTAGCTGTTCAGGAGTCTTATGGCTCGGGGGTAGAAGCTGTTTAGAAGCCTCTTGGACCTAGACTTAGCGCTCCGGTATCGCTTGCCGTGCGGTAGCAGAGAGAACAGTCTATGACTAGGGTGGCTGGAGTCTTTGACAATTTTTAGGGCCTTCCTCTGACACCGCCTGGTGTAGAGTTCCTGGATGGCAGGAAGCTTGGCCCTGGTGATGTACTGGGCCGTACGCACTACCCTCTGCAGTGCCTTGCGGTCGGAGGCCGAGCAGTTGCCATACCAGGCAGTGATGCAACCTGTCAGGATGCTCTCGATGGTGCAGCTGAGGTCTCTGACCTCCCTTTAAGCTGCCTCATCGTTGTCGGTGATCAGGCCTACAACCATTGTGTCATCAGCAAAATTAATGATGGTGTTGGAGTCGTGCCTGGTCGTGCAGTCATGAGTGAACAGGGAGTACAGGAGGGGACTGAGCACGCACCTCCATACACCCCTGTGTTGAGTATCAGCGTGGCAGATGTGTTGTTACCTATTCTACCCACCTGGGGGAGGTCCGTCAGGAAGTCCAGCATCCAGTTGTAGGTAGGTGTTTAGTCCCAGGGTCCTTAGCTTAGTGATGAGCTTAAAGGGCACTATAGTGTTGAACACTGAGCTGTAGTCAATGAATAGCATTCTCACATAGGTGTTCCTTTTGTCTAGGTGTGAAAGGGCAGTGTGGAGTGCAATAGAGATTGCATCATCTGTGGATCTGTTGGTGCAGTATGCAAATTGGAGGGGGTCTAGGGTTTCTGGGATAATGGTGTTGATGTGAGCCATGACCAACCTTTCAACGCATTTCATGGCTACAGACGTGAGTGCTATGGGTTGGTAGTCATTTAGGCAGGTTACCCTAGTGTTCTTGGGCACAGGGACAATGGTGGTCTGTTTGAAACATGTTGGTATTACAGACTTAGACAGAGAAAGGTTGAAAATGTCATTGAAGACACTTGCCAGTTGGTCAGCGCATGCTCGGAGTACACGTCCTGGCAATCCGTCTGGCCCTGCGGCCTTTTGAATGTTGACCTGTTTAAAGGTCTTACTCACATCGGCTGCGGAGACCGTGATCACACAGTCGTCCGGAACAGCTGATGCTCTAATTCATGTTTCAGTGTTACTTGCCTCAAAGCGAGCATAGAAGTTATTTAGCTCGTCTGGTAGGCTTGTGTCACTGGGCAGCTCTCGGCTGTGCTTCCCTTTGTAGTCTGTAATGGTTTGCAAGCCCTGCCACATCCGACGAGCGTTGGAGCCGTTGTAGTACAATTTGATCTAAGTCCTGTATTGACGCTTTGACTGTTTGATGGTTCGTCGGAGGGCATAGCGGAATTTCTTGTTGCCTGTAATCCATGGCTTCTGGTTGGGGTATGTACATACAGTCACTCTGGGGACGACATCCTCGATGCACTTATTGACTGATGTGGTGTACTCCTAATGCCATCGGAAGAATCCTGGAACATATTCCAGTCTGTTCTAGCAAAATAGTCCTGTAGTTTAGTATCTGCTTCATCTGACCACTTTTTTATAGACCGAGTCACTGGTGCTTCCTGCACCAGTGACTCAGTCTATAAAAGGAGGATAGAATTGTGGTCAGATTTGCCAAATGGAGGGCAAGGAAGAGCTTTGTACTCGTCTCTGTTTGTGGAGTACGGGTGACCTATATATTTTTTCCCTGAGGTAAAACTGATTTATGTTTCCCTGCGTTAAAGTCTCCGGCCACTAGGAGTGCCACCTCTGCATGAGAGTTTTTTCTGTTTGCTTATGGCGGAATACAGCTCATTGAGTGCGGTTTTGGTGCCAGCATCGTTCTGTGGTGGTATGTAGACAACTACGACAAATACAGATGAAAACACTCTAGTAAGATACTGTGGTCTACAACTTATCATGAGATACTCTACCTTCGGGGAGCAAGACTTTGAGACCTTGAGACTTCCTTAGATATCGTGGACCAGCTGTTGTTTATATATATATGGATAGGCATATTAGCTACTCGTCGACTGATCCTCACAAGGCACACTGATCCTTTTCTGCGAAATCTCTTCTGTGAATGATGGGGATCTGGGCCTGGTTGGGTGTCTGTAGTATTTCCCTCACATCCGACTCATTGAAGAAAAACTATTTGTCTAATCTGAGGTGAGTAATTGCAGTTCTGATGTCCAAAAGATATTTTCGGTCATAAGAGACAGTAGCCGCAACATAATGTGCAAAACAGGTTATGAACAACGCGAAAAAACAACAACAAAATAACATGGTTGGATAAGAGCCAATAAATAAATAAATCTGGTAAATGGTCGCAGGTTCATAGCATTGTCTATGAATTTGAGAGTGTTTATATTTCTCCAGCCCCATCCCTCAGCTTTTTACAGAAATATTTTCCTTAGTATACATTTTGATTGAACACATTCGTTCATAAAGGCTAGTCTACTAGCCTATATGCTTATATGACCATTAAACACAGTTTAGTTCAACATGAATGGATAAAGAGCAGGTGGTCCAAACTGGATACGTCTCTGTGGCTAAGTGTTATTGGCACTGAAATCATTGTACAGTAGGAAAATAGTCTTTATAGATCAATGTGTCTATATCACATGTAGACTTGTCTATTGTTTATGGCCAAGCCAATAATGAATCATATTTACAGAGTGATTGCACAACATGTAATGAGGTAGCCTTGGCAGATCAGACCTGGGTTCAAATACTATTTCAGGTACAGTGCCTTGCGAAAGTATTCGGCCCCCTTGAACTTTGCGACCTTTTGCCACATTTCAGGCTTCAAACATAAAGATATAAAACTGTATTTTTTTGTGAAGAATCAACAACAAGTGGGACACAATCATGAAGTGGAACGACATTTATTGGATATTTCAAACTTTTTTAACAAATCAAAAACTGAAAAATTGGGCGTGCAAAATTATTCAGCCCCTTTACTTTCAATGCAGCAAACTCTCTTCAGAAGTTCAGTGAGGATCTCTGAATGATCCAATGTTGACCTAAATGACTAATGATGATAAATACAATCCACCTGTGTGTAATCAATGCACCTGCACTGTGATAGTCTCAGAGGTCCGTTAAAAGCGCAGAGAGCATCATGAAGAACAAGGAACACACCTGGCAGGTCCGAGATACTGTTGTGAACTGTTGTAAACTTTCAGCTCATACAAGGAGAAGACTGATCAGAGATGCAGCCAAGAGGCCCATGATCACTCTGGATGAACTGCAGAGATCTACAGCTGAGGTGGGAGACTCTGTCCATAGCACAACAATCAGTAGTATATTGCACAAATCTGGCCTTTATGGAAGAGTGGCAAGAAGAAAGCCATTTCTTAAAGATATCCATAAAAAGTGTCGTTTAAAGTTTGCCACAAGCCACCTGGGAGACACACCAAACATGTGGAAGAAGGTGCTCTGGTCAGATGAAACCAAAATTGAACTTTTTGGCAACAATGCAAAACATTATGTTTGGCGTAAAAGCAACACAGCTCATAACCCTGATCACACCATCCCCACTGTCAAACATGGTGGTGGCAGCATCATGGTTTGGGCCTGCTTTTCTTCAGCAGGGACAGGGAAGATGGTTAAAATTGATGGGAAGATAGATGGATGGAGCCAAATACAGGACCATTCTGGAAGAAAACCTGATGGAGTCTGCAAAAGACCTGAGACTGGGACGGAGATTTGTCTTCCAACAAGACAATGATCCAAAACATAAAGCAAAATCTACAATGGAATGGTTCAAAAATAAACATATCCAGGTGTTAGAATGGCCAAGTCAAAGTCCAGACCTGAATCCAATCAAAAATCTGTGGAAAGAACTGAAAACTGCTGTTCACAAATGCTCTCTATCCAACCTCACTGAGCTCGAGCTGTCTTGCAAGGAGGAATGGGAAAAAATATCAGTCTCTCAATGTGCAAAACTGATAGACATACCCCAAGCGACTTACAGCTGTAATCGCAGCAAAAGGTGGCGCTACAAAGTATTAACTTAAGGGGGCTGAATAATTTTGCACGCCCAATTTTTCAGTTTTTGATTTGTTAAAAAAGTTTGAAATATCCAATAAATGTTGTTCCACTTCATGATTGTGTCCCACTTGTTGTTGATTCTTCACCAAAAAAATACAGTTTTATATCTTTATGTTTGAAGCCTGAAATGTGGCAAAAGGTCGCAAAGTTCAAGGGGGCCAAATACTTTCGCAAGGCACTGTATTCAAAATTACTTTTCAATACATTTAAAAACAAAATGAAAAACTATATGAACTATATATATGAAAAAACAAATAGTTGAATATTGGAATCTATTTGGGAATACACTTAGTAAGTATTTGAAAATAATCAAATACAATGATTCAAATACACTCCCATGCATTTAACCCTGCCATTTGAAAATATTATTTGAAATAAGTATTTACAAGTAACTATTCAAATAATCAAATAAAAGTAGGCCTGTTTATTTGTTTATTTGAAAATACTCAAATACACAGGAAAAAAAAGTATTTAAATAACAAATACTCAAATACACACGTATTTGACCCTGTAGGCCTGAGGCAGGTATATAATTAAATAGTCGTATTTTTTAAATGATAAAATATGTTTCTTTTTGGCCTATTTGTAAACTCGGGGATGCTGTATTCAGAGGACAATATTCCACGTCCACATTATTATTAATGCATATGGCCCGCTTGCACTTCCCCCCGCAATGTTCTGTGCGCAGCCCAGCCCTACCCTGTAGCACGACGCCCTAATGTCAGGTGCGCTCTGCTCAGCATCCCTCCACCAGAGATAGCGAGGACAGATGCTGACTGGGAGAGACGCCAAATCCACCACGTCACACGAATCATTCGCGATGGGCTGAAGACGTGAAATATTTATTCACATCCCTTTATTCCTGTTTCACTCTTTGGGGTCTCCAATTTAAACTTTTGTGGAGTTTAAGTTGGCCGTCCTATAGTTACGGCTTCCTGGTTTGGGGTATTGAGCTGAGTTGGGTGAGGCTGGACAGGCTGTTTCTATTATATAATGTATGTTTTGGACAATGGGTGCGCGTGGATGGATTTCAGCGCGACTTTAGAGTCTGAAATCCAAACCGAAGATCAGATGAAAGGATGAGGTCTCTTTTTCCACCCAGGTCTCTCTGTATATCTATTTAATTATCAACAGCAGGTCAGTGGAAGAAGAGGGGAGTATAGGAGGTGCTCACCTGTAGGCCTATATATTGAGGAGATGTGAGCCGCAATGTATAGTTCAAGCGGGACTTTTCTGCGACAGAGAGCCATTTCGACCAGAGCGCAATTTCAGGGAATATGGTTATGGAGGAAGAGGCAGCCACACTCGATGGACGGCACAGGTTGTATAAAATAAAATGTGTCTCTGAGCTGAAATGGCTTGGATAAAAAGGAAAGCATTAAGCTTTTTCTTGGCTTATGTAAAGGTGTTGTGTTGATTTGACTTGTTGATTATTAGAAATAACCTTTTAGACTAACGAGACTAGGCCTATTTTAAAACTGGAAAAGGCAAAAGCGTGCTTCATGGCACGGGTTACGCTAGAGATATCTCCTCATCCTCGATCTAGAACTGTTGCTTGGATTCACTATATCCGCCATCCGGGGAACGTCCTTCAATCCTGGGGCAGTGTATTGGCGCACGAACCGCACGCGCACTCAACAATATGCAATATGTCAAGCCATCAAAAACTTGTGAAATGTATGCGAAAGCTTTAAAGCCTAATGCGATTGTTTTTGTAGTAGGCTAGAAATAACTTTAATGCTCGTATCAGTATAGCCAATAGGCTTAAAAAATGTAATAGAATCTAAAATGATTAGTGTTGTCACCATCAGCAATCTTAATATGTTCGCCAAATCCGTCAAGTGGCACACAGCACGGGACTGCTGTGCATCTCTACGCACTAAAGAGGTCTGTGACACTGACGAACTGCGCAAGACGTTGAATAGCAGCAGGAGGAGAGGGAGGATGGCAGCATGGAGTAATCCCTCTCCACTGGGTTAAGATGCTTACCAACGAGTTACCTTTCCACCTGAAAATCTCCGGCCAGGCAGCCCAAACAGACGGGGCGCCGGGAGAGATGGAGAGATAGAGGGACCGGCGGTGGAGAGAAGAGAGAATGAGGTGTTTGTCTGTTGTTCAGGTCAGGGTGAGGATGCCGTCATTTAGGTGATGTGGCCTTCGTTCAGGTATGTAGCTATTCCCCGAGGAGCGAAGGAGGGAAAGAGTGAAGGGGAGAAAACAGTCCTTGAGTATAAAGATGTATGACACTTCTACAGTGTATTATTTTTGCGTGCGTAAAGTAAGCTTGGATTATTTGATTTTATTTCGCAGTTCGCATTTGCATTAGGGCATGCTATTTTATTAACAGAAGTCCCCGCATCTCAAAAGAGAAAACTATTTTTTCATTACACATAGAATAAACCTATGTTGTATGCTGTGTTACTTCAAACATTTGATGCGTAATACAATTTGAATTAAAAGTGGTCGGATAGTATTTTCAAAAATGTATTTTAATCTAATTGTAATTGTAGGCTATGCAATCAATATCAGAAAAGCTAGATCACCTCGAAAAATATGAGTGAGGCCTACAATTCAGTTTGATCAAATAAAATTACACAGCATTCTAAGTAGCCTAGGCTATAGTTAATTATTTTAAATTGGCTTCTCGTGCTTTGCAGATAAATTATTTATAGGCCTACAAAAAACATATAATCACTTTTTAGTCCATTTGTAGGCTATAAACCGGTGACTGACTGATTAAACTATATTTGTAAAATATTATCAAGGTCGTTCGTGGACGATTATAGGCCTACAGGAAACTACCCTCTTGGTGAACCCTCTCGTGCCCTCCTTCCAGGGTTAGTATTTCCAAATCGTTCTTAAAATAACAGCAGGTGGAGGAGAGTAGACTGCGTCATCATCAGACAAATGCGATTACCTCCAGCGTCGAGTGCATTCTAAAGAAAGGTGAACTCAGCCGCTCCCCTTGACACGCAGCTAGGCCTGCCGATACTCTTCAGAGCCTATACCTGCATTTTTGGGGGGAAATTGGGCCAAAAGCCTACTGAATATTAATAAAAAGTATCTGACTGTTTTCTGTAGAAATAATATTTTTTTATATGTATTCCTTAAATGCAGGCATTTTGATGAGCATATACCCGATGTGAAAAGGCTCGAGTTAATTGTTAGGCCTCCAACGGTATAATTTTTCTAATCGAAATATGCCTATAATACGAGTGAAACGTCTGTACTCGCCTAATAAAAAATGCTAACCAATTTCAGGGGCATAATGTCAGAGGTCTCTTTCTTTCTCGCTCTCTCTCTTCTCTCCATCTCTCACTCAAAAAACTTTGCTCTTTAGCATTATTGATTTTTCCCGGAAGCTGGAAGACGAGCTCTGCTCTGGGACCCATTTGGAGCGTCTCAAAAATCACTTAGCGCATCATTCCACACAGCCGGGATCAATTCTGGAGCTGGGGAGTGGGTCGGCACCGCAAGGGGCTGATTGTCTGCGTCTCTCTAGGTGTCCCAGGGATGGATGTTTGTTCTAACCCGGCAGAAGGGACACAAGAGGATAGCAGATGGTCCAAGCGGATTAAAACCCGCCGGTGCGCGGTGCAGTGCATGAGGACATGGATATAAGAAACTCAAACATGGGGCAGCGCCTTAAACAGACCAACATTTTGTCACCAATTGCTCCACAGTGTCTCATTACTTAACGCATTCATACTGTGGCATATTGTGGTAGTAGCCCAGTGTATTGAATGCATAGTTTACACTGTGTTGGATTACATGTTTTAGGTCTTTGTTGGAACACATAGATAGAGCGTAAATGTTTTCTGTGTGGTGAGGGATACTTTCTGGTGTTTGAGAGAGTTCTCTAGTCATGCATTTCAAATTCTGCCTTTCTGCTCCCCCTTGTTCAGTCCCCTTCACAGAGCTGAGAGAATTCTCTCAACCATCCAATCAGATCTGTGAAGGGGAATAAACAAGGACAGAAGGTGGGGAACAAGTTCCTGGATTGAAACGCAGCCTTCCATGTGTTCTGTCCTGTCCTGCCCTGCATGGATGTAGTAGGCTACCCATGCAGCATGCCCTGGTGCTGGCCTGATGACTCCTCCTGTTCTGTGTATGGCACTGGTAGAATTCACTGTGACGGCACACTATCAGTGAATTACCATAGGGCCATAAACAGAGTAGAGAAAGAACCACATTACCCAATATGCATTGCTGACACTGTGCCCTACCCTCTTTACATTCTATACACCAACTGCGTAGAATTCAGTGTTGATGAAGGTTTATGACCATGCTTGGGTTTCAATGTCCGTGGACAGACAAACAACTTGCTATTCATCCAACTATTACATGTAGTCTTCCTCATGCTGGTGCTGTCAGTTAAGACATGGCCTCCACTCGTCTTCTTTGCCCATTTTGGCACTAGCACATTTTTGCTTCTGTATATATCTGTTTGAGCAATCATGTGTAGTGCCAATATAGGAGGAGACAGACACTCAACTCTTGTCTTGTTGTCTTGTTTTCTGAGTGGACGGAGGTTGTGTAGAACGTGGAGTAGTGATACGTAGGTGATAGGTCCTGTCACAGATGCGCATTGTCACTGACTTGACGGAAAACCTGAGGGTGGGACCAATGACTTTGTCTCTTTAGATTCATAAATACTTAATGATCCCATTTATTTTTCTTTCCTACGGACAAAGAGACAGACATAAAGAGGTGAGCTCTAGAGAGACCGCAGAAGATGATCTATAGATTTGATCAATGGTCTGGGTCCTCTCCAATATCTTGCTTGCTATGTAGGTCTATACTCTGTTCCAGAGGCCCTGAATCATGGAACCTGAGCTGGAGCCTCAGGCACAGACCTCATGACTCACATAGAGCCTGATGATGCTCTCAGACTAAATGTATTCAAACCATTCCACAGCAGCCAAGTTCTAGTGCCTCCCTATGATGATCATTATTCTCCTGGGTGACTCCTGGGCAATACTACTGACCAATTGAGAGCTTGGGGCTATAAGGTTCTATCTGTAAAAAGATGAGTCTGAGATAAATGGCTTTAAAGTTTCGAACCCTCATTGGTTTGAATGGTGTCAGCCATTTTTATCTTGTATTCTTTTGAACTTGACATTAATTGGGGTATTAAGAGTACTACTATATAGGTAGATACAATTTAACAGAACAAGGCTATGTCAATAACTACTTTTCTGACAAAAATGAGGTTGAACCTTATAGTTCCAAGTTCTCACCATAACAATCCAGAGAATGTTCAGGAGTTGAAACCAAACTGACCAACTGAGGTGCTCCACCGATGTGTTTCTGATTCCCCTGTTCTCCCCCGGTGTTTGGCAATGGTAGAACTCACACTGGTGGGCTAGTTGGATCCGGTGGTTCTAGACTTGCCAACAACTGACTGAGAGCTTCCCAGCCAGGCAGATCCACATGGTAAACACCCCCTTCAGACCACATGTTGATGGAATTAAAAGGCAATAATGAAAACCAGCAGGCAATGCAGCCTTTATTTGTTTCTGCCTATCATTTGGTGACCAAAGGATGGGCAGAAGAACAAGCATCCCCCTTCCACTTGTTCTGACTCCTCTCTTCAACCCCCCCACTCCCTCCATCTCTCTCTCTTCAACCCCCCCCCACTCCCTCCATCTCTCTCTCTTCACCCCCCCACTCCATCTCTCTCTCTTCCTCTCTCCCCCAGGTCCCAGGGCTAAGGCTCTCAGTAGCTGTGTGTCATCCCCCTTCCACTTGCTCTGACTCCTCTCTTCAACCCCCCCACTCCCTCCATCTCTCTCTCTTCCTCTCTCCCCCAGGTCCCAGGGCTAAGGCTCTCAGTAGCTGTGTGTCATCCCCCTTCCACTTGCTCTGACTCCTCTCTTCAACCCCCCCCACTCCCTCCATCTCTCTCTCTTCCTCTCTCCCCCAGGTCCCAGGGCTAAGGCTCTCAGTAGCTGTGTGTCATCCCCCTTCCACTTGCTCTGACTCCTCTCTTCAACCCCCCCCACTCCCTCCATCTCTCTCTCTTCCTCTCTCCCCCAGGTCCCAGGGCTAAGGCTCTCAGTAGCTGTGTGTCATCCCCCTTCCACTTGCTCTGACTCCTCTCTTCAACCCCCCCCCACTCCCTCCATCTCTCTCTCTTCCTCTCTCCCCCAGGTCCCAGGGCTAAGGCTCTCAGTAGCTGTGTGTCATCCCCCTGGGGGCATCTGTGCTACAATTAGATGATTATGACATACACTCCCAGAGTAACCTTACACTTCACAGAGGAGTGTGTGTAACACACTCAGCCTCAGGGGTTGTAACAGAGATCCATTCCATACTCATCCCCATTAACCATTATCCTCACTGGAAAGAGAAGTGCATCCTATAGAGATTTGCCCCAATCATCTGCTAATCAATTCATATGCTTTCCCTGTTGTAGGGAAGGGTTTGGCTGGGGCTGGAGTATAGTGCTGGGCTGGGGCTGGAATATGGGGCTAGGATTGGAGTCAAATCAAATCAAAGTTTATTTGTCACGTGAGCAGAATAGAACAGGTGTAGACCATACAGTGAAATGCTTACTTACAGGCTCTAACCAATAGTGCAAAAAAGGTATGAGGAGAACAATAGGTAAGTAAAGAAATAAAACAACAGTAAAAAGACAGTTGGAAATAACAGTAGCGAGGCTATATACAGACACCGGTTAGTCAGGCTGATTGAGGTAGTATGTACATGTAGATATGGTTAAAGTGACTATGCATATATGATGAACAGAGAGTAGCAGCAGTGTAAAAGAGGGGTTGGCGGGTGGCGGGACACATTGCAGATTGCCTGGTTAGCCATTTGATTACCTGTTCAGAAGTCTTATGGCTTGGGGGTAAAAACTGTTGAGAAGTATTTTTGTATAGGGCTGGGATTAGAATATAGGGCTGGGGCTGGAATATGGGGCTGGGTTGGAATATGGGGCTGGAATATGAGGCTGGTATTGGAGTATAGGGCTGGGATTAGAATATAGGGCTGGGGCTGGAATATGGGGCTGGGTTGGAATATGGGGCTGGAATATGAGGCTGGTATTGGAGTATAGGGCTGGGATTAGAATATAGGGCTGGGGCTGGAATATGGGGCTGGGTTGGAATATGGGGCTGGAATATGAGGCTGGTATTGGAGTATAGGGCTGGGATCGGAGTACAGGGCTGGGATTGGAATATGGGTCTGGGATTGGAGTATAGGGCTGGGATTGGAATATAGGGCTGGGATTGGAATATTGGGCTGGAATATGAGGCTGGGATTGGAGTATAGGGCTGGGATTGGAATATAGGGCTGGGATTGGAATATGGGGCTGGGATTGGAATATAGGGCTGGGATTGGAGTATAGGGCTGGAATATGGGGCTGGAATATGAGGCTGGATTGGAGTATAGGGCTGGGATTGAAGTATAGGGTTGGAATATGGGGCTGGGATTGGAGTATAGGGCTAGGATTGGAATATGGGGCTGGAATATGAGGCTGGGATTGGAATATAGGGCTGGGATTGGAGTATAGGGCTGGAATATGCGGCTGGGATTGGAATATAGGGCTGGGATTGGAGTATAGGGCTGGGGATGGGATTGGAGTATAGGGCTGGAATATGGGGCTGGGATTGGAATATAGGGCTGGGGATGGGATTGGAGTATAGGGCTGGGATTGGAGTTTAGGGTTGGAATATGGGACTGGGATTGTAATATAGGGATTGAATATGGGGCTGAGATTGGAGTACAGGGCTGGGATTGGAATATAGAGCTGGGGCTTCAATATGGGGCTGGGGAAGGCAGGTAGTCTAGTGGTTAAAGTGTTGGGCCGGTAACTGAAAGGTTGCTAGATCGAATCCCGAGCTGACAAGGTAAAAATCTGTCATTATGCTTCTGAACAAGGCAGTTAACCCACTGTTCCTAACCACTAGTTGTCATTGTAAATAGGAATTTGTTCTTAACCGACTTGCCTAATTAAATAAAGGTTAAATTAAAAAATATACATGGGGCTGGGTTGGGCAGTGCGTGAGTGGATTTAGCACAGTAGCACTGTAACACTGATGTGCAATAGATTAGAGCCTATGTTGTCCCTGCAACAGCAGAAGGGCCTGCTTTAAATCCTGGGCTTTAGAGTTAGCCACCGCAGCGTATAATGAAACCAGCTCCCTGAGAGGAGGGAAGTAGGTCTTGATGATGTCCATTTTCTAAATATTGTGCACACTAATCAGCTTTAAAACACTGCAGTTCATCGGGTTCAACATGGAATTGGGAGGTTTTTCGTTCACACACAGGCACAGTTCCTCTAGGGTGTTGCACAGCTCAGAGCCAGCACCTGAGGGCATTACATTGTCATAGAAATAGTCTAAACAGAGAAGACTACTGTAGGTCCAATTTAACAGAGGGTTAAACTGATGTCTATGGACAGTGTGCTGCGGACAGCTGCTGCTGGTGATTAGACCATGTAGTCATGATGAAGGGGATCAAAGCTGTTTAGAGAGAGGGGGGAGACACACACACTCTGACCTATATGGTGTCCCAAAGCAGACCCCTGGAGGGAGACCAGAGGAGGTTTATAGGGATGTAGGAAGTGTGTGTGTGTGTGTGTTGTGCTAAAAACCCGCCCCGCCCGCCACTCATGGGTTATATGGAAGCAGGGCAAGAGGAGGATAAATGGACTTGGGAGTGGGAGAGGGTGAAAGGGGGAGAAAGAGGGTGGATTATGGGTTGGAGTGTAAATGGATCCCATTATCAGCCACTCAGTGATGGTAGTACATAGAAGTGCAGGGGAAATGACTGTACAGCTGATAACACTGTATTCATGTCTTAATGCTGCATGTCGGCCTATAGGAAGTGGAGGTTTTAGGTGCTCTAGTGATGCCTTCTAAATGGTCTCAAAGTGGATTAATAAAGATGTATTAAATTGTATTGTTATATATTATAATATACTGTATAGTAACAACTGAACATAGAGCCTACAGAGTGACAGGTGGTTGGCAGGTGAGAAAGATGGTAAGGTGGGTCTGAAAGATGAAGTGTGGGGGGTGACAGATAAAAATAACAGGTTACACATTGTAACACACACACACACACCACCACCTGCACAATCACCACCTCTTCATCCTGGATGCTATCAATTTAGCCTGATTTAAATAACCACAATGCACTGGGGTTTCGGAGGAAGGGTTCCACCTGGAGGTCTTTATCCTAGACCTGTCTCAGTGAGTGCACACACACACACACACACACACACACACACACACACACACACACACACACACACACACACACACACACACACACACACACACACACACACACACACACACACAGGATTACTGTAATCCAGGGACATAGGGTATTTTTAGGTCTGTGCGGCCAGAGATCTACACTCATGATAGGCATGGAACACTGATCTAGGAAAACATGCACCAATGTTCTAAAAATCAATTAGTTGGGCCTTGGATTGCTTTTGTGGTTGAACTGAATAAACATGTGTGTGCACTGTTGCATTTCATACAGAATAAAAAACAAATAAATGCTTAAGAAAAAGGCAATTTGCTCATGTATTGAGGTTCATCTGTGTAATTCTGTTGAGGGAGAGCTTTCTCATCTCATTGGCCAGATATACTACTGAATTCTGCCACCTGGTGCTTGGGATGACCACAGCAAACACATAACCACGACTAGAGAAACATAGATGAGAGATGCCCAACCCTACCCACCTGTCATATACACATATGAAAAAATAGGAGGGGTGTAAGTAATATGGTGGAAATCCAACCATGCCCTCTGAGTCAGAGTAGAGTGCAGCAGAGCAGACAGAGGAGCTCAGGTGAACTCAGGTAAGGAGACCCCAGGGGAGTCCTGATGTGTCCAGGCAACACTGTATAACACTCTGAGTGTTCTAAAGCACTGCTCTCAAATGGAAGTCACACAGCTTACCCACAACCTCTACTTTCAACATTAGCCCATACACACTTTAGTAAAACAATAATCTGCTCTAAGGGATCATTATCTGATGGAGAGGAGAGAGAGTGGAGGGGGGAGAGACAGAGTGAGGGGCAGAACCTGATTAGGGACCAAGTGAGCAGACAAACTCTCAGATCTGATGGAAAGGGGGAGTGGGAGGTGGGGGCACTGAGTGTGGATGTGCCGACTGCTCTTCAAAAGGCCCCCCCACATGCACGAACGCACACCAACTTGTTGAGTGTCATGGTAACAGTTATTGTTGCAGCATCTCCTGGGAAGGCCCTGCCAGAACGAATCAGTTGGAAGGGCATTTGATTTCCATGCCGGGCCTGTTTTTGATTTTCAGGGAGGTGCCAAAAGTCTTCTTTATTAAGATGTAAACATACAATTTACACAGCGTGTGGGGTTGGAATTTTAATTCCCATTGTTATAGAGCATTCCAAAAACATAATAAAAGGCACAACATAGGCCAACATACTCCTGGCCATGTTCTACGTGCTGATTTGGCCTGTTGGTGATCTGTAGGCTTCCTCATTAACTTCCTCATTAATGGTACATTGATCTCTAACTCTAATTTGTAGTATGCATGGCCTAACTACATAAAATGGCGAAATACAGTAAGATTTCAAATAAATGTAAATTATTTTACTAACAACACTCCTCTTAGCTGTTCATATCGACATATCCTTTATAATAGGCCAATGCAAATCTTTGATTACATGTGCAAACCAAGGCAAGAATAATTCCGACAGTAATGAAGTAGATTGGGAATCATCCCAAAAGATTTGCCTCTAGTTCACAGAAGAATTTCCGTATGCTGCATGTAAAAAACGTCAACATTTCTACCACATATTGCCGGCATAAGTCTTTTACACCTCCCATGCGCTAATGCCGGCACCACGATTGACGAGTGGGAGTGTGGGACGTGGGTGGGCGTCTTTAAAAAAAATCAATTTAATATACACCATCACAAAGAAATCCATTATTCATTCGTCCTAAGAAACATTATAATACTAATAAAATGAACTCTTGCCGTGATCGCCAGCAACCGTAGCAGTGGCTTGGACGAGTGGAATTTGAGCGGCACTTGTTGCAGCAGATAATGCATTCTTTTTAAACCAATTTCTAATATCTATTTTGAAGGTATCCAGGCCTACTGATCACCGAGGCACACTGTTGTGTTTAACTAACGCTCCACCCACTACTCATTCGAAATGGCGGTAAAAAAAGAGACGTGACTTCATGATGCACATGATAGGTATACACAACCCTGTCAGTCATAATAACTTGAGCCATGTTTAATTTAACAAGACAATTCTTTTTTTATATGTAATTTAAACTTTAAATGGCCTTAATGTCATACATACATCAGTGTTAAAGCAAACAACACGTTTTTAAAAAGAAAGTTTAATTCAACTATGTATTTTATTAGGAGGGGCCAGGAGGTATGGTAAAACAGGACAGGTCATAACATTGGCTCTGCTATCACCTCTCCCATCCAGAAGGGCACGTACAGTAAAGTAATGACTCTGGATCAGTCTATCTCCTCACCCCACATATTATCTACAGGTCAGGAGGGAAGACCTAAACAAACACACAGGTCCATCTACCACTGTATCCTGTAAGTGTGTGTGTGTGTGTGTGTGTGTGTGTGTGTGTGTGTGTGTGTGTGTGTGTGTGTGTGTGTGTGTGTGTGTGTGTGTGTGTGTGTGTGTGTGTGTGTGTGTGTGTGTGTGTGTGAGTAACCAAACTCCAGAAACATCCACAGAACAGCCGCTACACTTCTTTGACTAGCTTCATTGCACCACCTATTGGGCATAGTTAGAACTACAGAGACGCTGTTTTTTAAATTGTATTATTATTGTTTTTTTTACCTTTACTTAACTAGGCAAGTCAGTTAAGAACAAATTCTTATTTTCAATGACGGCCTAGGAACAGTGGGTTAACTGCCTGTTCAGGGGCAGAACAACAGATTTTGTACCTTGTCAGCTCGGGGATTTGAACATACAACCTTTCGGTTACTAGTCCAATGCTCTAACCACTAGGCAGAGTTAATGAGACTGACTTGCAGCTGGGTCACAACTTTATCTTTGGAAAAGACGCAGAAAAAAATATGATAAAATGTAACATTTGGTCAACTTTAACCTATTTGTTATTACTTATCTGCTTTGTTTACATTCAGAAAGTTTAAACATTATTTAGATATCTTTGGAAAGATTGAAAATAAGATGTATTTATATTTTTATTAGATAATCTGTGTTCCTCTGTTCCACTAAATAACATACACCTTCTCCAAACCCCGCCACTTCAGACAACAGATACAAATAATGTAAAATAGAAAACTCAAACCCGGCAACTGAGTCTGGCCTTGGGATATGAATCTGGTGGGAAATGATCATTTCTGCTTCTGTTCACAATAATACTTTATGTACATTAAAAAAAGAGCTTCTCAGCATATCAATTCTCTCAGACCAATGACGGCCCTCCAGCGAGGTCAGATGGCTCAGCAGAGGTCAGAGGACAGGGGTTAAAGGTCAGTCAGACATCATGGTTGTGGTGTTACCCGTCAGTGCTGGGCTATAGTTCCCCCACAAACACAAATCTGAGCCAGGTCTCCTGGTCCTCCTTCCCTCTGAGCCAGTCTTTGGGATGGTATGGTACGTCTTTGGTCTTCACTACCATAGATTAGTATCTGCAATGAACACACTCACTGTCACTTACAGGAACATACAGTAACACCAAATTACTTTACTGTTTATGTTCATTCCTGATTTTAGTGTGTATATGCGTATTATATGCGTGAGAGTATGCAAATGCAGATGTGAGTGTATGTGTGTGAGAGTTTCCCCACCTGTAGTAGTTTGGTTTAAAGGGTCCGGTCTTGCTGAGACCCAGGTATTTGCCCTGCTCATCCGTCAGCTCTGTGAGGTGGGCATCAAATGTTGGCAGGTGGAGACTGGCCACAAACTCATCTGAAAACACACACACAACCACACACAGTCACAGTCGACCCTGTCAAAACCTATTTAACAAGGCAGTAGGTAGGTGAGGTGGTGTGTCTTACCCATCTTTTTGGGCAGAAGGTAGACGTCTTGTTTATATCGTCCCTCTGGGGCGTTGTAAAGCTCTATCAGAGCCAGGGCCTGAGTGCATTACGTTACGTTATAGAAATAGTATACATGGAAAACGTTTCAATTACAAAGAGACTGTGGATACAAAGGCCTGTCCCTTTTCATAATGCATACATGTAGCACTCCACAAAACAGCAGTACAGCTTGTGTGTTTGCTGCGGCCATGAGTTCCCCTGCTGTGTGTGAAACAGACAGACCTGTGTGGTGGCGGTGATGGAGAGGACGAAGGTGGGCACTGTGGAGCAGCTCAGATTCAACAGACGACCCTGAGAAAACACACACATACACATACCAGTGATCACACACCTGACACACACTCAGGCAACAAGCATACACACACAGACACTCACTTCAGCCAGTAAGATTATTCTCTTGCCATCGGGCCAGATGACATGGTCCACCTGTGATCTCACTTTCTCCCAGGTCAACTCTGGGGTCCGCAGACTCACCTTACAGAGGAGAAACAGTCTATCAACCTCAAACACACACAGACATAAATGCAGACACATACAGATGTAGGATGTCCATTTGAGCCTGTTTTCTACAGCAGGAAAAGTATCCTGTATCAACAGGAAATGTGAATTATTATATGGATTATAATTCATTTACATTTTTGTAGGGGTTGATACATTTTCCTTAGGGGCAAATGAAATCTGCTATTTAAAATAGGAAATTACAAAGTTTAGAATCCTCAGCAACAAGAGTGATCATATCAAGATCCTACATTTGTACACACACACACACACACACACACACATACGTCTCACCACGTCTATCTCAGTGTTGGAGTGTCCCATGTTACAGACGATGCAGCCGTTCTTCATCCTGTCCAGGTACTCTCTTGCTACCACATTCTTGTTGCCTGAAGACAAACACTGAGGCTTTCATAATCAGTCATATACTGTGTCCCAATTTACACAAAGCCTGTTATAACCTATCATAGCCTACCATAAACTACCATAGCCTATCATAACATAGCTAGCCTTCATTGTAAATAAGAATTAGTTCTTATTGACCTGTCTGGTAAAATAAAGGTAACAACAAGCTTAAATAGCTTATTCTAAGTTATTATATAGGGGTTAGGATTAGGGTTGGAGATGGTGTTAGGGTTAGAACTAGGGTTAGGGCTAGTTTCTGAACCCTAACCATAACCCCAACTCTAGCTTCATGTCCACATTCAGTTCTACCCTAACCGGAGCCTCAACCCTAACCCTAACCTCTACAGCTTGATTTATACCCTACGTAGGCATGGAAGAACTAAAAGTAGCTATGCAAAATGGCATTGCAATGCAGTCAATTCATAACTCGCAGAATCGCCAAGTTGCTTAGC
>NC_060173.1:28944700-28980147 GCF_021184085.1 Oncorhynchus gorbuscha | reverse complement strand
TATTATGCTGACAAAATGGTATCGTAGGCTATATCTATACCCTATTCATTAGGTAGCTAATATACTATTAACTTGCTTTTTATATGTAGCTTTACTCGCTTATATAGCCTATGTAGGTATCCCAACTGTATTCAAAGAAATGGGATGAACATATTTACCATTCATTGAAAGTCGTTATAACCAATAGGCTATGTGGTGTTTCTTTGTTTTGTTTTTCCTGTGTTTATTCTGCATTCTAGAGAGGGCTCCCAGAGTTATGCTAATTATCACTCAAAGCGAGATAGCTCATTGGCTGTGAGTACAAATGTAATATTTGAGCCCAGAGCCCTGATGTTAGGACGCCTATAAAATTCAGCAAGGCGTTTGAACTCGTCTGCAGGGATTGATGGTTTTTTTAAAAACACTCTCTCCGTCAAGCCTGGGGTGGAGTTGTTTTTCTTTCCTTCTCTAGAAGGCATGAGTTTGCCTGTGACACGGCACGTGAACCTCCTTCAATTTGGCGCACTAATCCTAAAATAAGGCATGAAGTGTTAAATGTTAGAAACACACAGAACTGCGCTCAGACAAGGAGAAAGAGAGGGAGATACGGAGGAGAGTGAGACGCACGCGCTGCTCTGGTGCGTCTGTGCAGAGACTGCATAAAAAGAGAGAAAAAATAACCAAAAAAACGTGCGCTGCGCAATTAGGCTAGAAACCTTGTGTTTTTTCTCTCCGTTTTCTGGAAGATAAAATAAATAAAGAAATCAAGCTGGCTCAGTGCATGTCACAGCAGCCCGCTTTGACAGGTGCTGCTCAGCCCCTTTGGAGGACTGCTTTCAGCAGCAGCAGGATGGCATCAGAACTGGCAATGAGCAACTCCGACCTGCCCACCAGTCCCCTGGCCATGGAATATGTTAATGACTTCGATCTGATGAAGTTTGAAGTGAAAAAGGAGCTGGTGGAACCGGATCGCAGCATCAGCCAGTGCAGCCGCCTGATCGCCGGGGGATCCTTGTCTTCCACCCCGATGAGCACGCCTTGCAGCTCGGTTCCCCCTTCCCCAAGCTTTTCGGCGCCCAGCCCGGGCTCCGGGAGCGAGCAGAAGGCTCACCTGGAGGATTTCTACTGGATGAGCGGCTACCAACAGCAGCTGAATCCCGAAGCGCTGGGCTTCAGCCCCGAAGACGCGGTAGAGGCGCTGATCAGCAGCAGCCACCATCTCCAGTCCTTCGATGGCTATGCTAGAGGGCAGCAGTTCGCCGGGGTGGCCGGGGCAGGAGGCGGCATGGCCGGGGAGGAGATGGGCTCAGCAGCCGCTGTGGTATCCGCTGTTATCGCTGCAGCGGCAGCGCAGAACGGAGGTCCCCACCACCATCACCACCACCACCACGCCGGGGGACACCACCCCTCCACAGGGGTCCCGTCCAACGCCAGTTCGGCAGGCAGCCACCAGCACATAGGACACCTGGACCTGGACGACCGGTTTTCGGACGACCAGCTGGTGAGCATGTCAGTACGGGAGCTGAACCGACAACTGCGCGGGGTCAGCAAGGAGGAGGTGATCCGGCTGAAACAGAAGAGGAGGACCCTAAAGAACAGAGGCTATGCCCAGTCCTGCCGCTACAAGCGGGTCCAGCAGAGACATGTTCTGGAGGGCGAGAAGACGCAGCTGATCCAGCAGGTGGACCACCTCAAGGCGGAGATATCGCGGCTGGCCAGGGAGCGGGACGCATACAAGGACAAGTACGAGAAGCTCATAACCAACGGCTGCAGGGAAAACGGATCAGACAACACCCCCTCGTCCCCAGAGTTTTTCATGTGAGTTTTACGGCGTCAAAAATAGTAAAACAATTTAAAAGAGGAAAATAAATGGTCTTACATTTAGTCAGATGTGTAAAGTTTCTGTGCGTAAAGTTGTGGCGTGGCAAAGATACAAATTACACCTTTTATTTTGTTTTTACATTTTGTTGCGATATTACATTTACATTTACATTTAAGTCATTTAGCAGACGCTCTTATCCAGAGCGACTTACAAATTGGATATTTTATGAGAACGGGGTTAGGTAGTTAAATATCCTCTGTGCATCTTAATTGATTTACCGTCATTATTTTGTAGCTATTTTAAGAAGTAAAAATAAAACGTGTGCGGTTTGTTTCGTTTGACATCTCCCTCAAAAGTGTACAATAATCATTAAGTATATGTGCATCCAAACCCTTCTCAATTGGCTTTTATTTAGGGCCTACAGTAAATGTTGTCAAATTGAACTGAAAGGTAACTTCAATATTTAGATGTCTTCTTTGTATAATTTGCCACATTCTCATATTATCAATGTTGTTCATGTTTTGAGCATTCAAACAGTAGCCTATGGCGTACACCAGGGGTATTTAATTCAACTCTTACACTAGGTCCGTAAACTTGCTGGTTTTCTATTCTACCTGATAATTAATTGCACCCACCTGGCGTCCCAGGTCTAAATAAGTCCCTGATTAGAGAGGAACAATGAAAAGGGCAGTGGAACTGGCTTCGAGGTCTAGGGTTGAATTGAGGGGTTAGGGTTAGGGTTATAGCCTATCCTAAGACAACCGTGTGGGTCATGTCCGGTATTTGCTGTTCTTTTACTATTGTTGTGAAGATTTCGTTGAATCCGTTTCATACATTTTATAGTTTGAACTCATCACTTTTTTTGTGATTTGGGCCAAAATGTTTGAGGGACTTCATCATCCATCGGTCTCCTCAACTCACCTCACGTCTCGCCGTACCGTCTGACATCGAGCATCATTCTCTATACACACAAACCTGCTGACGCATCACCTTTCACTTGTCAGGCTTGGTTTATACAGTATGTCTGGAGAAAGACAGACAGGACATTTGGAATTATATCGTCTCTGGAATGGAGTGCGTTGTGTTCTATACCGTTTGGCTTTCATTGTGTGTAGCCCACTATATTTTTTAAATCTGATGGCATTTTGTACTTCAGGATTCCTGTGGATTCCTTTATCATTCAAAAGGGCACATTTTAATTCAGTAAATATTCAGACAATATCATGTTATCTTGTCACACAATAGGTTGCTTTTTATTTTTTGAATATTGTAAGAATATTTTGATTAAATATAAGCCTACTTTTATATCAGTTATGTCCAAATGCACTAAATGGTTTTCTTTCTTCTTGTCTTGTCTTTGATATATGCATGCTCTTAAATCAGGTGAAGCTTCAGTTTGACTTTATCAAAAGGGTTATCACGATTCACCAATACGAGGAGGAGAAATTCCTTCATCTGAAGGTGTCCTTCTATGAATGTTATGGAAGTGTTGGAAGTATTGCTTGCACGCATGTTACCCGCAACGCCGTGGCTTTTAACCGATCAGAAAACGATTGGGAACTAAAATTGGAAAATATTAATGTAATGTTCAATAACTTAATGTTTCTCTATAAAATATCACCACATATTGTTTGAACTACACAGTCCGCGACCATTATCTTGAGCTACATGTTTAAAATGGAATATCTACATTTCCACCATTCATCAATACATGTTTATGAATGGAAACTTAGCTTTAATTTATGTTATTTTTTTATTATTCATGCATGTTCAAATTATTGCAATGCTGACTTTATCACCGGTTTTATTACCTAATATTGTCGTGGATAAGGCTAAATTAGGCCTAATTCTCAGGGTAAAATTAAATTCATAATAGCTTTCGGAAATAGGTCTCATTTCTGTGTTTTGGTTTTAGACCTGTCTTGTAATCTCAATAGGCCTAGATGTTTTGCCTCGCGCTCTGCTGTAGGCTATGCTGTACCTACATCTTAGGAGGACAATATAGGCCTAAAGCAAAACAAATGTTTGTTGCTTAGAAAAGCCTACATTCGCTTTATGATGTTCTAGAAGCTGTAGGCCTAATAACGTGTTGGGTTTATCTCTTCTATGTTGTGCATCTTCCGCTGTGTTGTGCAGAAGTAATTTCACCTGTTGCTTGCTTTCTCAAGAGAAATACAACATTGCAATTTAAAATGTCCACTTTATTTAGACTACTAGGCTACACATGCGGATTGTTTTAAGCACACTTCACATGACGCCGGACGCAGGTCCCCATACCGGTCCACTTTTGTTAATCATTATTTTGGAGGACACTTTTGCTCTGTGCTCCGTAGCAGTCTAAAAACTCGACTCTGAACCCTTCAACTGAAAAGTTTAATTCTAAATATGGCATAGAGATAACTGGCATATTTGATTTAGTTGAATAAAAACGGACCCTATTTGCCTCAGGTGAATTGAAAGGGTATTAGTCTAGCCTACTTGATGCGCAGAGGTTAGCCAAAACTAAGTTTAACATGTCATTTTTTTCTGAAATCCTATTTTGACGAATACAAATCGCTCACTGTTTGCTTATGGTGCACATATTACGGCAGTGTAGAAAAGGGAACTGATGGTGTCGGACGGTCCCCTCGAATTGGTTTGTTCCATTTCATGACATTTAGCGGACGCTCTTATCCAGATGAGTAATTGGGATCAAATGCCTTGCTCATCTTGCTCATTTCCAGCCAGGTCACCCGTGATCGCGAGCTCGTTGGGGATTCGAACAAGTGACGTTTCGGTTATTGTTCCCACACGCTTAACCGCTAGGTTACCTGCCGCCCCATGACCAGTCTTCTATTTCTTCGTTCGATATTGGAATTTGAAGTATACTACCAAATGAGGTAAATGGAAAAAAGCCCCCTCTTGAAAAATAAATACTTTCATGATTAATATCTCGAAATTCATAACACACCAAATGCTTCTGCAGCTAACATGAATAAAAAAAATGAGTATAGGCCTATGCAACATGCCAAGTGTTGATCCCATGTTTCATGAGCTGATATAAAATATCTCAGAAATGTTCCATATGCACAAAAAGCTTATTTCTCTCAAATGTTGTGCACAAAATTGTTTACATGCCTGTTAGTGAGCATTTCTGCTTTGACAAGATAATCAATCCACCTGACTGACAGGTGTAGCATATATATAAACTTATTAAACAGCATGATCATTACACAGGTGCACCTTGTGCTGGGGACAGTAAAAGGCCTCTCTAAAATGTGCAGTTTTGTCACACAACACAATACCACAGATGTCTCACAGATGTTTTGAGGGAGAATACAATAGGCATGCTGACTGCAGGAATGTAACCAGAGCTGTTGCCAGATAATTGAATGTTCTGAAACAAAGCTGAAAATGTCCCAGTTGGCCTGCATAATCACCAGACGTCACCCATTGAGCATGTTTGGGATGCTCTGGATCTATGTGTATGACTGCATGTTCCGTTGCCGCCAATATCCAGCAACTTCAAAAGCCATCGAAGATGAGTGAGACAACATTCCACAATCAACAGCCTGATCAACTCTATGAGAAGGAGATGTGTCACTCTGCTTTTTTTTTAAGGTATCTGTGACCAACAGATGCATATTGGTATTCCCAGCCATATGAAATCCATTAATTAGGGCCTCATTTATTTATTTCAATTGTCTGATTTCCAAATATGAATTGTAACTCAGTAAAATCTTATAAATTGTTGCATGTTGCGTTAATATTTTCATTCAGTGTAGTTACAGTGCCTCCTAAAGACATGATTGACATGGGGAAAATAGGGTATTGATGTTGATAATTGATGTAAATCTGCTAGTTAGCTTGCTCAATTTCGTTTACTGATTGTAATATACCTCTCTGTCGTTCTGTCTCTCTCTCTGCTGCGCGTATCAGCCAAGCAGACCAAATATTGATGATGATGGAGGCTAAATCAAGTGTTATCAAGTGTTAATCAATGGTATGCTGCTGTGGCAGTACTGATAATATTTAAACTAGGTATCTAGCTACACACACTAGGCCGGTAATCGCATCTCTCAAGCCGTGCACGTGACCCGGACCTTGACAACTTCATACAGGACAGACTTGAAAAAGATGCAACTGGGCGCGACTCGCGAGCGAGCTCCGTACAGGGCAAGATCAACAGGCGCAACCAAGGGACAGGGTGGGGGTGGCGAACTTGAAGACGACTTGCGGGCAGTGGGTTCAAAACAACAATGACAACAAATGTACAAAAATAAATGATACCTCCACCCAAAAGGGCACTTTCAATACTGGAATGGTAAAGGGACGTGTGCTCTGCACAGATAGAGCCTTATCTGTGCACGTTCCTGACAATGTTACAGCTGCACAGGTCAGGTTTTTAAAAGGGAGAATCCAGCGTGTCTGTTTCCAGGGGCGGATTGGCCATCTGGCAATTCCGGCAAATACCAGATGGGCTGGACCATTGTTGAGTTGAGTGGGCTGGTAAAATTTACACATGAACATATATTGTTAATATAAAAAATAAAGCAATGAGAAGGGTGACATGATCATGTACACTGAGTGTACAAAATATTAGGAACACCTTCCTAATATTTCATTGCACTGTCTTTTACCCTCAGAACAGCCTCAATTCATCAGGGCATGGACAACAACGTGTTGAAATCATTCCACAGGTCATGTCCCATGTTGACACCAATTTTTTTTTTTAACCTTCAACAACGGTTTAACTGCCTATTCAGGGGCAGAACAACAGATTCGTACTTTGTCAGCTCGGGGGTTTGAACTTGGAACCTTCTGGTTCCAACGCTCTAACCACTAGGCTACCCTGCCGCGCCAATTCTTCCAACACTTGTTTCAAGTTGGCTGGATTGAGACATGAATTGTGTATGTGTGCCATTCAGATGGTGAATGGGAAAGACAAAAGATGCCTTTGAATGGGTTTGGCAATAGGTGCCTGACGCACCGGTTTAAGTGTGTCAAGAACTGCAGCGGTGCTGGGTTTTTCACATTCAACAGTTACCCATGTGTATCAAGAATGGTCCACCACCCAAAGGATATCCACCTAATTTGACACAAATGTGGGAAGCATTGGAGTCATCAGGGGCCAGCATCCCTGTGGAATGTTTTTGTCACCTTGTAGAATTCATGGCCAGGCAAATTTAGGCTGTTCCAAAGGCAAAAAAGGAGTGCAACTCAATATTAGGAAAGTGTTCCTAATGTTTTGTACACTCAGTGTATACGCATTTTTTTTTTACAACATAAAGAAATGTCCTGCACAAGCATCACAACTGAGCATATGTTGTGCTTTGGAAACCTGTCTCTTGTAATGTACCCACACGTTTCCTACAACCTAATTAAATGTTCTGTGAACCTTTAAAGACCTCAGAAATGCTGTTCCGTCAACATTCTTGGAGCATCAAAGGAATGTGTTGTGCACCCTGATACAAACATCAGGGAGCACAACTGGACAATTGTATTGTTTTGGGAACCTATCTGTAGTTATATCCCCACAATGTTCCCACAACCTAAATAAATGTTTTAAGAACTTTTAAAGAATATAAAAATGTGTTCTGGGAATGTTCTTGTAACATCGGGTGAATGTTTTATGCAACCTAAAAGAACATTGTATAATCACCAGCAAAACTGTACAGTTCATCTTTTGTTATGTCCCCACAATGTTCCCACCAGACTGTTTCCACAACCTAATGAAACATTCGGGGCAACTGTAAAGAAGAGATGAAATGTGTTCTGGGAACATTCTTGCAACATCAGGCGAATGTTTTATACTAACATTGTATTATTATCAACACCACTGGGCAGTTTTGTGTTATGAGAACATTTGCCGCAACCTAAGGAATGTTCTGGGAACTTTCACAGAACTAATTCTGGTTCGCTGGGAAAATGTTAGTTCGGACAATATCCAAATGTAAAATAAAACACTAACTAGAACTTAATGGGAATCTTAGCTAATGTTCTTGAAATGTTCCCGGGTTTGCTAGGATTATATTAGGATTAATTGAATCAGCATGAAGTGTAATTCCATTCTCTGTCCCACCTTATTGACTCGTGAACTGCAATCATTTCTACCATGCCCAATGATTGGATTATTACAGATAATGCAGTTGTTTCCTGTCATAATATTGGACTTTCTCTCTGAGGTCAACAATGGGAAATCACTTTGAAATGTATTCTTATTGACATTTGAATCATTACTATGTACTTCACTTTAATGCCTTTATTAATAGCAGAAGGGATGTCTGTGTATTTTGTGTATGTGTGTGTGTGTGCGTGTAAGTATACGCTCATGTGCTTGTGTGTGACTAAGTGCGTGAGTTAGGACGTCAATATCCAGCATTGTGTATTTTATTTGACCTTGCTGTGAGAGTCTATACAGGCATCCATTAATCCAGTCATTTAGTTTATCTATTTCGTGTTCAGTGTAGACAATATGTATGAGCAGATCACTTTCTCCCTTTATGACAATGCATTGAACTCAATATACGCATTGTTACGACGAAATCTGAAATCACCTAAACGACCGTTTTTTCAAGCTAAATTCCTCTGCTTGCATATTCATGGTCTTGTTTTATGTAACAGTAACAGAGCAAAAGTTGAATCCACCTCCTCATTTAGGTTATTTTTGCTGCAATAATTTCTGTATGCAGTATGAAAGCTGCTTCTGTTTAAATCATTTCTGCTATTATTAACACATAGACACACACATCCAAGCTTGCCCTGACACAACACCCCAAAGGTTAAACACATATTCACATTCAAAAGAGTGAACTATTTTCATTTCTTCCACTCACTCTCCATCTACATCTCTCCCTGCGTCACGATAAACATTTACACTTAAAGGGATTTAAATCAACCACATTTATGTACCTACGTGTGTGTGTGTGTGTGGGTTTGTGCGTGTGTGTGTGTGTGCCAAGATTATTTTAGTAAACTAATACAAATCATGAAAAAACTATTTAGTAAGCTGAAATAAAACAATTAATAAACCTGTTCAAAAAACTTAAACTATACTGAAACTATTAACTTTGACTCCAAAACGAACAAAAATAATTAAAAACCATCATGAATTATGTTCATTTTTAGTTTTGTCCTAAACTCTAGGAACAAGCCGTTGGAAGGGGTTTTCAAGATACTAAATCTGTCGGGTTAATGCAGCCAGGAGATGGGGATTTTTCAAAAAGGCCTAGTTTGTGCATCACCATCTCCAGTTATCACTAGCTAACAAGGGAAGGAAACGGCTAGGTAGCTAACTTGATTCTTCTTGCATGTACTACTTAAGTCATTGGTGTAAACCTGGACGAGAGAGAGTTTCCTTCCACCAAGTCACATTGAGATTGACTTTATAATTTAAACCTAACTAAGCTTAATCTTAGCTCTGGAGAACCTAAGGCCATACAGACATACAGTCGGGTTCTCATTTAAATAATTGACCACAGTGGGGTTAATGTGTACAGCTGTCCCTATGCTCTGTTGAACTGTTAATAATTACTGTGTGCAAGACGCTTTTGGAAATTCTACTTTCATATCAAACCAAAATGATTTTACAAATCCAAAATATTAACTTACTGTGCACCGTTTTAATGCAGATTCCCACAAAGGTGTTTTACGTTGCACTTCCTGAGCTAATGGGAACTTGGAAAGGAACCAAATAAACCTGTTGGCTGGAAGCTGTATTACACCAACAATCTCAGCGGAAATCTGTGGTAAAACAGCGTATATTTTGTCATTGTAAAGCTATTTTTGGATGATAATTAAGTTAAGTGTTCAAGGTTTCCAAAACCGTATCACAATCAATGATCAATTGCTTCTAGATAGAGCATTTCACACGTCACCAAATCACCTCAGCTAATCAAATTGGACATGGAATGACTCCATTGTCGCATTGGAGTCTTGAGAAGGGCTAACCTAACCTTTGACCTGACCCAGTACCTTATGTATTACTGTGTGACATCCCGAAAAACACAGAAAACTGAACAACCCAAATGGCTCCTTGCCTCCCATGCATGCTTTTCTAACACTGAAACTGAAACTAAATCATATTTAAAAAATGTTTTTATAAACTGAGTGGTGTGAGACCTGCATGCTGATCGGCTGAGAGCCGTGGTATATCAGACCGTATACCAAGGGTATGACAAAACATGTATTTTTACATTGGTAACCAGTTTATAATAGCAATAAGGCACCTCTGGAGTTTGTGATATATGGCCAATATACCACGGCTAAGGGCTTTATCCAGGCACTCTGTGTTGCGTCGTGCTTAAGAACAGCCCTTAGCCGTGGTATATTGTCCATACACCACACCACCTCGGGCATTATTGCTTAAGTATACAACTAAAACTAAATAAAGCCTTGAAAATTAGGTCTCTTCCCCCTCTCTCTCTCTCTCTCTCTCTCTCTCTCTGAGCCAGTCTAACAGACATTGATCTCCAGCCAGACAATGTGACTCAGTGTTGTACAGCTCTTCCTCCGTCTCTCTCCTCCTTACTCCTCTCCTACTCTCTCCTTTATCTGTACCTGGGAAAGACCCTGACCTCACACACTTGTGCCATGTCGTAGCCTTCTCTGTGTGTTTGTGTTTCCTTGAAATGCTGCCAGCAGGCATATCCCACACCAGTGTGTGCATGCCCGTGTTTGTTCACATTTTCTTCTTGATTATATCTACCTGTGGCTTATTCATCTGCCCGAGATCTGAAAATAAACATGAGTTTCTACGGCTCTGGTCAGCTTCACACTGATCAGCACACATTACCACATAACAGGACTCAGTAGGCTACTGCACCTCTAGTCAATAGAGTGAGAGGCTGAAAAACAGCTTCTATCTCAAGGCCATCAGACTGTTAAACAGCCACCACTAACATTGAGTGGCTGCTGCCAACATACTGACTCAACTCCAGCCACTTTAATAATGGAAATTGATGTAAAAAAATGTATCACTGGCCACTTTAAACAATGCCACTTAATATAATGTTCACATACCCTACATTACTCATCTCATATGTATATACTGTACTCTATACCATCTACTCCATCTTGCCTATGCCGTTCTGTACCATCACTCATTCATATCTTTATGTACATATTCTTTATCCCTTTACACTTGTGTGTATAAGGTAGTAGTTGTGGAATTGTTAGGTTAGATTACTCGTTGGTTATTACTGCATGGTCGGAACTAGAAGTACAAGCATTTAACTACACTCACATTAACATCTGCTAACCATGTGTATGTGACAAATAAAATAGGAGTTGATTTGATTTGAAGTGTTCAGGTTGTGGGTTGTTCCCATCCTGCTCTCTCACTTTCTCTCTCTCTCTCTCTCTCTCTCTCTCTCTCTCTCTCTCTCTCTCTCTCTCTCTCTCTCTCTCTCTCTCTCTCTCTCTCTCTCTCTCTCTCTCTCTCTCTCTCTCTCTCTCTCTCTCTCTCTCTTTCTCTTTCTTTCTTTTTTTTTGTTTTAGTGAAACAATGTTCTGCCCTTTTTACTGTGTTTTAATCCTTCCGTTTATTATCACTATCCTCAGGACGTCGAGAAAGTTCCTCCATCTGTGATAGTGACCCCTGAACCCTGCACATGACCCTTGACCTGGAGTCTAAGGTAACGTCAGCCATCTCATTCCTTTTCCTCTTCAGTTCACTGCTCACCATAGTTTTTTATTGTTTGTTTATTGTTGCTATTCGTAATACTTGTTAAACAAATACAGGTATTTTGCATTTTATGTTCAATTGTACAATTATACTGAAGGATATACACTGAGTGTACAAAACATTATGAACACCCGCTCTTTCCATGACATAGCTATGATCCCTTATTGATGTCACCTGTAAAATCCACTTCAATCAGTGTAGATGAAGGGGAGGAGACAGGTTAAAGAAGGATTTAGAAGCCTTGAGACAATTGAGACTTGGATTGTGTATGTGTGCCATTCAGAAGCATATTGGGCAAGACAAAATATTCACTGGTTTAAGTATGTCAAGAACTGAAATGCTGCTGGGTTTTTCCCACTCAACAGTTTCCCATGTGTATCAAGAATGGTCCACCAGCCAATTTGACACAACTGTGGGAAGCATTGGAGTCAACATGGGCCAGCATGACTAAGGTAACCTGCCTAAATGACTACCGACCCATGGCACTCACCTCTGTAGCCATGAAGTGCTTTGAAAGGCTGGTCATGGCTCACATCAACACCATTATCCCAGAAACCCTAGACCCACTCCAATTTGCATACTCACCCCAACAGATCCACAGATCACCAACTAAACACCTCCCTCTGCAACTGGATCCTGGACTTCCTGACGTGCAGCCCCCAGGTGGTAAGGGTAGGGAACAACACATCCGAGACGCTGATCCTCAACACAAGGGCCCTCAGGGGTGCGTGCTCAGTCCCCTCCTGTACTCCCTGTTCACTCATGACTGCATGGCCAGGCACGACTCCAACACCATCCTCAAGTTTGCCTATGACACAATGGTTGTAGTAGGCTTGATCAACGACCAAGATGAGACAGCCTATAGGGAGGAAGTCAGAGACCTGGCCATGTGGTGCCAGAACAACAACCTCTCCCTCAACGTGATCAAGACAAAGGAGATTATTGTGGACTACAGGAAAAGGAGGACCGAGCACGCCCCCATTCTCATCGACGGGGCTGTAGTGAAACAGGTTGAGAGCTTCAAGTTCCTTGGTGTCCACATCACCAACAAACTATCATGGTCCAAACACACCAAGACAGTCGTGAGGAGGGCATGACAAAGCCTATTTCACCCCAGGAGACTGAAAAGATTTGGCATGGGTCCTCAGATCCTCAAAGGGTTCTACAGCTGCACCATCGAGAGCATCCTGACGGATAGCATCACTGCCTAGTATGGCAACTGCTCGGCCTCCGACCGCAAGGCATCACAGAGGGTAGTGCGTATGGCCCAGTACATCACTGGGGCTAAGCTTCCTACCATCCAGGACCTCTATACCAGGTGGTGTCAGAGTAAGGCCCTAAAAATTGTCAAAGACTCCAACCACTCTAGTCATAGACTGTTCTCTCTGTTACCGCACGGCAAGCGGTACCGGAGCACCAAGTTGAGGTCCAAAAGGCTTTATAGAAGCTTCTACCCCCAAGCAATATGACTTCTGAACAGCTAATCAAAGGGCTACCCAGACCCCTCTTTTACACTGCTTCTACTCTCTGTTTATAATCTATGCATAGTCACTTTAACTTGACATATTACCTCAATTACCTCGACTAACCGATGCCCCCGCACATTGACTCTGTTCCCGTGGTGCCCACTGTATATAGCCTCGCTATTCTTATTTTATTGCTACTGTTTAATCATTTTTTACCTTTTATTTTCTATTTCTTACTTAACACTTGTTTTTGTATTTTTCTTAGAACTTATTAAAGCATTGTTGGTTAAGGGCTTGTAAGTAAGCATTTCACTGTAAGGTCTACCTGTTGAATTCGGCGCATGTGACAAATAACATATGACTGGATTTGATCCGTGTGGAATGCTTCTGACACCTTGTAGTCCGTGACAAACCTTGTAGGCCCTGACACCTTGTAGTCCGTGACAAACCTTGTAGGCCCTGACAAATTGAGGCTGTTCTGAGGGCAAAGGAGGTTCAACTCAATATTAGGAAGGTGTTCCTAATGTTTTGTACACTTAATGTACATATGAATAGTATTTACATTTTGTATTATTATCATTGACCATAAAGATCGTTGAAAAAATATTTACCAAATAATTGCCCGTTTCTCTTGTAAAATGGTTTCACTATTTTGCAAAATTATTTTGCACATTTTAGTAGGGGTTACATTTGCTGATTTATTTTTGAGATTTTATAGAAATTGTTCACAATCTTCAGAGTGATAGAAACACATATCCTCACCTCAGAACCTTTTCTGTGTTGATTTGTTTCGATTTTAGCTGATTTTACCACAGTATGTAACCTGAATGTGTCTATACAGTGAGCTAGTCCAGGCGATAGGCTTGCCTCTGTTTTCTGTACCTCTGGTGAAGCTGTGTGTTGACAGTCTGTGTGTTTTGGTTTTGCTGGAAGCCAGGGCTAGCTGTATGGGAGAGTGGGGTAAGTTGAGCCAATGGGGGTAAGTTGAGCCACCCTTCTTTCTAGGAAACCATACACAAAATTAATCATTTGACTAAATATTTAGGAAGAGGTCTTCATTTCATGGAGTCTGTGAAGGATGAAAACACATGGAAAAAGTGGTAAGCAGGTTAGGTCCAAAAAAAGTAGATAATTTAAAGATGTTTCTATACATCAGTTGGGGTCTCTATAAGCTTCAATATGAGGTCCTAAACCTGACATGAAAGTGCATCCTTGTAGCTGTCTGGGCTGATATAGTCCAAATGTTTGCCTTGGGGTAAGTTGAGCCAATGGCGAGTAGAGCAAATTAAAGTGTTTTCTTCCCAGATGTAATGATGGCATTATTGCTGGGATTTGAGGTAACAACAGGGCCTATGTTAAAAGTATTTTTTTTAAGTACAAAGGGTGTGTTAGGTGTTAAAATATGTTTAAAATTATTAAAATACAAAAAAACAATTGTGATTGTGTTGAATTGTGTTTGGGAAATAGAGATAGACATGGTTTTATAAAGTTAGTGGTAATATTTCATTCAGTAAAGACATTTGTAGGCGGCCTAACTTACTCTGTCCCGCAGCTCAACTTACCCCATACCTGGGGTTGTGCCAAGTCACCACTTGTTTTGGAGAAGCTATGTTTTGAAAATGTTTACATAAAATCTGCTTATTTCCAGGGATACACAACATCCTGAAATATATGTAGATATTTTTGGTCGAAAAAATACTATATTTCCCTTGATGGAGTGATGCTGAATGTAAACAACGACTCAACTTACCCCACTCTCCCATGCAGGCGCCATACAGCTAGGCTAAGTTCAGGAGGACATCTTTCTTGTTGGGACGTCTTTCACCCTCTATATATTGTGATTCACTAAAACACAAATCTCCTAATAAAACCCTCAGATCTCAATTTGCAGACATATATGAGGATTTTTGATATGGACAGTGACTGTACATTAGCTAGTCTTTGAGGATTGCTACAGCATGTTTTTGACAGGCTTTTGTCTCTGTGGCTTGTGTCTGTGACAGGATGCAGTTCTTTGTCTGGTGTCTTACAGTGCTGGCTGGAAAGTGACATGCCCTCTCTCGCACCCTAGTGCTCATAGGATAGGGTCACGACCTTTCACCTCTCAGCTGACCCTCAAACCTGCATCTCAGTCTCCTGTCTCCACGGATCACATTGACAGATAGATGGACGGGTGGGAGTATGGGAAGAGTGAGGGACCGAGGGACAGACAGAGGGAGAGAGGCAGGGATGGAGGAACCTCACTATCATGGCACACAAGCAGGCATTGAAGGATGAAATGTGGAAGGAGCAATGGAGGGTAAGAGGGAGGACTAAAAGAAGGAAATAATTAGGGATGAAGAGATCTGACAGTGGATGCAGCCAAACAGACAGGTAGTCAAGCAGGCAGGCAGATAGGGAGAGCGGAGGCAGAAAGTGACCTTACTATTGTTCCAGTAGGATCGAAGAGCTTACTTAAAGGCCTGGTCAATGTGAAGTATCACCCTCATATAGCACTGAGTCTGAGATAGCACCCTCACATAGCACTGAGTCTGAGATAGCACCCTCACATAGCACTGAGTCTGAGATAGCACCCTCACATAGCACTGAGTCTGAGATAGCACCCTTACATAGCACTGAGTCTGAGATAGCACCCTCACATAGCACTGAGTCTGAGATAGCACCCTCACATAGCACTGAGTCTGAGATAGCACCCTCACATAGCACTGAGTCTGAGATAGCACCCTCACATAGCACTGAGTCTGAGATAGCACCCTCACATAGCACTGAGTCTGAGATAGCACCCTTACATAGCACTGAGTCTGAGATAGCACCCTCACATAGCACTGAGTCTGAGATAGCACCCTCACATAGCACTGAGTCTGAGATAGCACCCTCACATAGCACTGAGTCTGAGATAGCACCCTCACATAGCACTGAGTCTGAGATAGCACCCTCACATAGCACTGAGTCTGAGATAGCACCCTCACATAGCACTGAGTCTGAGATAGCACCCTCACAGCTTGACAACTCGTCACCACTGTAAAACCATGTCCTCATACACACCAACAGACACAGTGTGTCTGTCCACTTTGGTAAAAACCCCATGGAAATCTGGACAGATTCAACATCAGTGTCACAGTTGCTCTGTGTGTGTTAAGTGTACACTAAGGAATTGTGTGGCAGTGACAGGGTTAACATACATTTGTGAAATATTACAAAGCAGTGAGTGTGTGTGTGTGGGAGTGTGTGTGAGAGTGTGTGTGTGCGTGTGTGCGTGTGTGTGTGTGTGTGACATTAGGACACCTGCATACTTCAGCATTTTTTGCCTGTCAGGAATTCTGAGGTCACTGGTTGGGGGAAAGGGGAGGTGGGAATGGAAGGAGAGAGGAGAGAGAGGGAGAGGAAGGAGAAAGGGCGATCTTTAGAAGCAGGCTTAAGCTATAGAGCATATTACTCGTCAGGTGTGTGTGTGTGTGTGTGTGTGTGTGTGTGTGTGTGTGTGTGTGTGTGTGTGTGTGTGTGTGTGTGTGTGTGTGTGTGTGTGTGTGTGTGTGTGTGTGTGTGTGTGTGTGTGTGTGTGTGTGTGTGTGTGTGTGTGTGTGTGTGTGTGTGTGTTGTTTGTGTTGTTTGTGTGTGTGTGTGTGTGTGTGTGTGGTGCCTCCCAAGCTGCCAGCAGGCAGGTCAGGTTATTAGAGGACACAGACACAGCAACGAGTGTGTAAGTGAGGAGGGACTGTGTGTATATACAGTATGTATTTTCCTACATTATTGCAGTATTTGTCTTTGTCTCCTTGGACAGTAAGATCCATGCATATACATTATACATAATATCTCAGAGCAATGCCATAAGCCAAGCTTTTTAACATCGCCCCTCGTCTCCTTTCAAATTATGTTAATGTGCAATGCTGTGTCTCTCTCCTCCCATGTTTCTAATTGTTTGAGTACGGAACCCAAATATAGTTGTTTTATTCAGATGTATCTTAATTAGTCTTCGGTACAGTGCGTGCAGCGTACATGAGTGTTGCGTGAGGTGTGTGTTGAAGAGGAGGGGGGAGTCACCTCAGAGACACTGTCATCTTCAGGTAGTGAATGTGTGTTCACAGCTTGATTAATAAGCAAGATGCAGGGATTAGTTGTGAGTTAGTGCATTGTATTTCCCCTGAACTATCATAGTTCTTAGCCTTAGGGTCTTCCTTTAGCCGACAGTGTACCCTCATCCTCCTCCCTCTCTCCTCTTTTCTTCTATGTTTGTACTCTCCTCAAACACACACACTGACACAGGTCTCCTCCTCCTTCCTCTCTTCTCCTCCCTCGCCTCTCTTCCCTGCAGTGTCTCCCCAGCTCTAGCTGGTTAGCTTTGTACCTTGGCATATAGTGCATCCCTATCATTGTGTGTTTATGTGTGTGTGTGTGTGTCACCTATCCCTCTTCATAGAAATGTATTTTTTAGTCTCTGTGCATCCATATCCAAGCTGCAGCCGTCCATCCCCTCTTTCTGAAACTGTTTATTCCCCTCTCTGAGACCCAGCACAGGGCACACACACACGCACACACACACGCACATAGGCACGCATACACACAATCACACACACGCACATCCTTCTCCTGTTTGTTATCTTGATAAATAACCAGGCTGCAGGGAAACTGCTGAATTCTATCTTTCTCCCTCTATTTCCTGACATCCATTGTAAGTTCTGCAAGGGAACTAACTAACAGAGATAAATAATGAAAGGCTTGTGCTGAACACACTCTGCTGTTCCCATACACACACACACACACACACACACACACACACACACACACACACACACACACACACACACACACACACACACACACACACACACACACACACACACACACACACACACACACACACACACACACACACACACACACACACACACACACACACACACACACACACACACACACACACACACACACCTGAGTAATATGCTCTATAGCTTAAGCCTGCACGCACGCACACACACACACACACACACATGCGTTCCACCTCCATGAATCTGCCCTCATCACCTTTGTGTATGACACACACATAATGGCTCTGATAATCAGATGCATGTCCCGTAAGTGCAGTGTGCACTTGGCTGTGTTTTCTGATATTATCACATACTATATATCGCTTGGTTGCTTTTATATTGACCCATCTCTCTCTCTCTCTCACGCACACACCCTCTGTGTGGTATATAAACAGAAGTCTTCCTATCCGATACGACACCTCATGTATCATTTTAACAATGTATAGTGTGGTGCATGAAAAGGTCACTCCCTGAGAACTAACTCCATGTAAATGTAACAAGATGTATGAACCTCACACTGCAGACTCTTGTCACAGTTTGTGTTTAACAGTATGGTATAAAGAGGGACTCATATACCCACTAGAGTTGGTGCATCATGACTGTGTGTTGAGGATACAGTAGTACTTTGGCAGTAAGGTTTATACAGTGTTTGAATGAAATGAGTAAGTGTTGTGTGTTTATCACATGTACTATAAATCACTCATTCATGGGTGGTTAATTAAGAGAAAATATGAAAATAAGAGATTAATATAGTAATTTCATTGTACATTCATTTCATGTTCTCGCTTGTGTTCTTGATAACTGAATTATAGAGAGAAAGAGACAGAGAATTCAACATACCAATTATGATCTGGCTACAAATACGAGGTCTGAGGTCCACTTACCAATCAATAATTCACAAAATGGGACAAACACCAAATTGAGAGTCCGCATGCAGATTTCTGCAGAAATATACTCTGTGTACAACGTAAAACACCAAATAATGCATGCAGAATAGAATTGGGCCGATACCCACTAATGCTCCAAATCCAGAAAAGAGAGGGTCAATTCTACAACCACCTAAAAGGAAGTGATTCCCAAACATTCCATAACAAAGCCATCACCCCTACTGAGAGATGAACCTGGAGAAGACTAAGCAAGCTGTTCCTGATTGAGAACCATTACCAGGCCAAGACATAGAAATACAAAACATAGAAAAAAGGACATACTGTAGAATGCCCACCCTAGTCACACCCTGGCCTAACCAAAATAGAGAATAAAAAACCTCTCTATGGCCAGGGCGTGACAGTAGTACACCCCCCCCCCCTCCCCCCAAGGTGCGGACTCTGGCCGCAAAACCTGACTCTAAAGGGGAGGGTCCGGGTGGGCCTTCTTACGGCGGCTGTATATAGACATAATATGACGTTTGTAATGTTTACTGTTAATTTTTGTTTATTGCACATTTGTTTATTATCTATTTCACTTGCTTTGGCAATGTAAACATATGTTTCCCATGTCAATAAAGTCTCTCAAATTGAAATTTTAATTGAATTGAGAGAGAGAGAGAGAGAGAGAGAGAGAGAGAGAGAGAGAGAGAGAGAGAGAGAGAGAGAGAGAGAGAGAGAGAGAGAGAGAGAGAGAGAGAGAGAGAGAGAGAGAGAGAGAGAGAGAGAGAGAGAGAGAGATGTATCTGGGTGGATAGTTAGAGTGAGCCAGCCGCAGGGACTATATATCAGTTGTGCGGTCTACATCGACTTACTCCCTATTTCTATCTCTCTCTATCTCTCTCTCTCTCTCTCTCTCTCTCTCTCTCTCTCTCTCTGCTAGATTGACTTATCACTGACGCTTCTCCCTCTCCCCTCCTCAGCACATGCTAGCTAGAAAGATTCCTCCCTGTACACGGTAGAGAAGACCTACAGACTGAATAATGGCTCTTAACTGTTGGCTCTCATTTCTTCTGCTAGCATGCAATATTTTACAGCTATTGTACATTACTGTACACAAAGCTACTGTGTCTTTCTAAATAGCCTCTGGAATTTGTACTATTTCCACTTGTCCCTGATTTATTTTGGTAAAAGTGATTGCATTTGTAGACTGTGAGTACATTTACATGCACACTAATATTTTGATATTAAACTGATTATGGCAGTAGGCCAAGTAAATCAATCAAATCAAATTGTATTTGTCACATGCGCCGAATACAACCTTACCGTGAAATGCTTACTTACAAGCCCTTAACCAACAATGCAGTTAAAGGAATAGAGTAAAATATTTACTAAATAAACTAACGTTTAAAAAATAGAATCAATCAAACAAAAAGTAACACAAGAAATGTACATGCCAATAACGAGTTTATATAAAGGGGGTGCCTGTACCATGTGCAGGGGTTCAGGTTAGTTGAGATCATTTGTAAAGTGACTATGCATAGATAATAGACAGTGAGTAGCAGCAGTGTGAAAACAAAAGGGGGGGGGGGATTTTGGTCCTAGACTTGATGCTCCGGTACTACTGCCGTGTGGTAGCAGATAGAACAGTCTATGACTTGGGTGACTGGAGTCTTTGACAATTTTTAGGGCCTTCCTCTGACACCGCCTAGTCTATAGGTTTTGGATATCAGGAAGCTTGGCCCCGGTGATGTACCTGGCCTTACGCATTACCTTCTGTAGCGTCTTACGGTCAGATGCCGAGCAGTTGCCATATCTGTCGTTGTTAAGTTGTTCATTTGGACCTGTTCAGCCCTCCTTTTCGTATAGTCCATGATCAGCTCCTTTGTCTTGCTCACATTGAGTGAGAGGTTGTTGTCCTGGCACCACACTGCCAGGTCTCTGACCTCCTCCCTATAGGCTGTCTCATCGTTGTCGGTGATCAGGCCTACCACTGTTGTGTTGTCAGCAAACTTAATGATGGTGTTGGAGTCGTGCTTGGCCACGCAGTCGTAGGTGAACAGGGAATACAGGAGGGGACTGAGCACGCACTCCTGAGAGACCCCAGTATTGAGGATCATCATGGCAGATGTGTTGTTGCCTACCCTTACCACCTGGGGGCGGCCCGTCAGGAAGTCCAGGATCCAGTTGCAGAGGGAGGTGTTTAGTACCAGGGTCCTTATCTTAGTGATTAGCTTTGTGGGCACTATGGTGTTGAACACTGAGCTTTAGTCAATGATCAGCATTCTCACATAGGTGTGCCTTTTGTCCAGTTGGGAAAGGGCAGTGCGATTGAGATTGCGTCATCTGTGGATCTGTTGGGGCGGTATGCGAATTGGAGTGGGTCTAGGGTTTCTGGCATGATGGTGTTGATATGAGCCATGACCAGCCTTTCAAAGCACTTCATGGCTACAGAGGTGAGTGCCATGGGTCGGTAGTCATTTAGGCAGGTTACCTTAGTCATGCTGGCCCATGTTGACTCCAATGCTTCCACCGTGAGTGCTACGGTCGTTAGTCATTTAGGAAGTTTACCTTTGATTTCTTGGGCACAGGGACTATGGTGGTCTATTTGAAACATGTATATATTCCAGACTGGGCCAGGGAGAGTTTGAAAATGTCAGTGAAGACACTTGCCAGTTTGTCCACGCATGCTTTGAGTACACATGCTGGTAATCCGTCTGGCCCAGGGGCTTTGTGAATGTTGACCTGTTTAAAGGTCTTGCTCACATCGGCTATGGGGAGCGTGATCACACAGTCGTACGGAACAGCTGGTGCTCACATGCACGCTTCAGTGTTGCTTGCCTGGAAGCGAGCATAAAAGGTTATTTAGCTCGTCTGGTAGGCTCGCATCACTTTGGCAGCTCGTGGCTGGGTTTCCCTTTGTAGTCCGTAATAGTTTTCAAGCCCTGCCACATCCAAGGATGGAAGATTCAATGTTAGTCCTGTGTTGATGCTTTTCAATTGAGGGCATTGCGGGATTTCTTATAAGCGTCCGGATTAGTGTCCCGCTCCTTGAAACGGCAGCGCTGACCTTTAGCTCGTGCGGATGTTGCCGGTAATCCATGGCTTCTGGTTGGAAATGTACGTACGGTCACTGTGGGGACAAAGTCGTTGATGCAGTTATTGATAAAGCAGATGACTGATGACTGTATACTCCTCATTGCCATTGGATGAATCCCGGAACATATTCCAGTCTGTGCTAGCAAAACAGTCCTGTAGCGTAGCATCCACATCATCTAACCACTTCTGTATTAAGCGAGTCACTTGTACTTGTACTTGTACTGATTTAGTTTTTACTTGTAAGCAGGAATCAGGAGGATAGAATTATGGTCAGATTTTCCAAATGGAGGCTGAGAGGGAGCTTTGTATGCGTCTCTGTGTGTGGAGTAAAGGTGGTCTAGAGTTTATTTTCCTCTGGTTGCACGTGACATTCTGGTAGAAATGAGCTAAAATGGATTTAAGTTTGCCTGCATTAAAGTCCCCGGCCACTAGGAGCGCCTCTAGGAGCGAGCAATACCTTGAGACTTATATTAGACACCAGCAGTTCTACATTTATCAAAGTCCAATCAGGTGGCCTGATTTCAGATGTGTCCATGTAAATTATTAGGAAAGCATGTAAATGTTTAAATCAAACTATTATATTAATCTGGCTATTCACAATAATTGTATTATTGTGTGCATGTACAGTAACCGTACTCAGTGAATTGATGTAATAAAGCTACTGGTCATTGCCGGCCGGCTGGCTGGCTAAACCAAGGCTGACCACTGAATTGCCTGTATCAGTTCCCTCAGACCTGGTGTAATCAGCAGGGCCAAGCAGGCAGGTTATATACAGAGAATCAGCCTGGCCACTGCTTTTTAAATGAGTGCTAAAACTTTCATGACAGGAAATAGGACAGGTTCTGGTGATGGAGAGGAGGGGAGGGGAGGAGAAAAGAGAGGAATGTAAAGGAGGGGAAGGGAAGGGAAGAGAGGTGGGGGGAGAGAAGAGGGAACACACACTCCTAATAGACCACAGCAAATCCTTTAATGCATGCTCCGATTGAGCACATACACACACACCCTCACACAGTGTTTAACAGGCAGGTATTCCATGGAGAAGAGAGGGTTTTAATGATTGGGGAAGTGATTCCCAGCAGCTCTGCACTCTGGTTTCCCAGTCCTCCCCTCTGTCGATGTCTCTGATAATGATGTCAATGAGAACGGATGCAGGGAGGGATGGATGGAGGGAGGGTAGGAGGAGATGATTAGAAACATACTGCTAATCGCTAGGCAACAGAAGAATCTCTACATCAGAGAGAGAGAGAGAGAGAGAGAGATTCTGTGTGTGTTCTAAAGCACTAAAATGATGAGTACTGGGTTTACTACTTTAACTGCTCTTGTTGTCACAGACACTTAGGGGTTAACTCTCCATTTCCCTGTCTGCTTTTCTTTCTCTGTTCTGTTAGTGAACATTTTAGAAGTGTGCTCAAATCTTACATAAACAGGGCACTGTGCCCTTCTCACTTTTCCTCCCCCTCCCCCTCTCTCTCTCCTTTCTCCCGTTCTCCCTTCCACTTTCCCTGCTCCTGTGCTTGCTCTACTGCACTGGGTCAAGGTTGACACATACAGCACAGAGAGAGAACAGGCATGAGGGAGGTGGAGCGAGTGAGAGAGAGGTGTGAGGGCACTCACTTTTGGCACACTGTGTGAACAAACTGTATGTACAGCAGGGTTCCCCACATGGCGCCCCGCATGCCGAATTTGGACCGCAGGTTAATTTATTTGGCCCCTCCAAGTTTTCAGATAAAACCATTTTGTATTATTATTTTTTAATTGTTGAACATTCAAGACTGTAAAAACACCAGTAAATCAACTACAAGTGATTTACATTTTGGAAATCTGTTACAAAGTATTCCCATGCATAATAGAGAGATATGTGATCGTATACCATTTTATTCATTCAGCTAAGTTGAATTATTCAGGTAACACATTCTCATTTACAGCTATGACCTGGTTAATAGTTACAGGTGAGAAGAGGAAGGATGAACGAGCCAATTGTAAGCTGGGGATGATTAAGTGGCCATGATGGTATGGGGGCCAAATTGGAAATTTAGCCAAGACACCAGGGTTAACAACCCTACTCTTACAATAAGTGCCATGGGATCTTTAGTGACCACAGAGAGTCAGGAAACCCGTTTAACATCCCATCCGAAATACAGCACCCTATACAGGGCAATGTCCCAATCACTGTTCTGGGGCATTGGGATCTTTTTTAATCGACCAGATGAAAGAGTGCCTCCAACACCACTTCCAGCAGCATCTGGTCTCCCATCCAGGGACCGACTAGGACCAACGCTGCTTAGCTTCAGAGGCAAGCCAGCAGTGGGATGCAGGGTGTAAAAATGTAAGCAAGTTTTGAAATGTTTATGTTTTAGTCAAATATTATACCTGTTTGGGCTTCTTACAGTCAATTTACAGTGTACAAATTATTTGAAATTATGTTGCGGCCCCGTGACCATCCACTCAAGAAAAAAAAATCAGCCCAAGGCTAAATCTAGTTTATCTTTATTTAACTAGGAAAATCAGTTAAGAACAACATTTTATTTACAATGAAGGCCTAACCCAACCAAACAACGCTGTACACCGCCTTACAATCACAGCTGATTGTAATACAGCCTGGAATCGAACCAGGTTCTGTAGTGACGCCTCTAGCACAGAGATGCAGTGCCTTAGACTGCTGCGCCACTCGGGAGCTCCAATCAAGTTGATGATCCCTGCTGTACTGGCTCTACAAACAAATCCCGGAGAGAGATCTCTCTTCATCTTTATCTGCCTGCCTCTCGATCTCTCTCTTATAGTACAAACATGCACAGGTCTATTTTAGAACAGAAATGTTAGACACTTCCAGCAGGAGTAAATCCTACCTGCTCACAACAACACTTTATTTATGCTGAAAAGCTACAAATCAGAGAAAAAAAACTGTTTTATTTGTTTACATTGATTTATATTATTTTCTGTCTTTCTCATTTGCTTGTATTGTATCTGTTCTAGTGTTCCATGAGTTCCATTCCCCAAGTACTCTACAGTGATTGGCTGTTAGATTTAGGGGGGCTGACCTGCTGTCAGGGTTAGACTAGCTGGACCAATCAGAATCTTGACAGGAGACAGACAGGAGAACACCGGCGAGACAACTCACCCCCTATCCCACCTATCTCACCTGTCTCACCCCATACCTCACCCCCTATCCCATCTGTCTCACCCTATACCTCACCTTCTATCTCACCCCATACCTCACCCTCTATCCCACCTGTCTCACCCCATACCTCACCTTCTATCTCACCCCACACCTCACCCCTATCCCACCTGTCTCACCACATACCTCACCCCCTATCCCACCTGTCTCACCCCATACCTTACCTTCTATCTAACTTGTCTCACCCCATACCTCACCCCATACCTCACCCCCTATCCCACCTGTCTCACCACATACCTCACCTTCTATCTAACCTGTCTCACCCCATACCTCACCTTCTACCTCACCTGTCTTACCCCATACCTCACCCCCTATCCCACCTGTCTCACCCCATACCTCACCTTCTATCTCACCTGTTTCACCCTATTCCTCACCTTCTATCTAACCTGTCTCACCCCATACCTCACCTGTCTCACCCCATACCTCACCCCTATCTCACCTGTCTCACCCTATACCTCACCTTCTATCTCACCGGTTTCACCCTATTCCTCACCTTCTATCTCACCTGTTTCACCCTATACCTCACCTTCTATCTCACCTGTTTCACCCTATTCCTCACCTTCTATCTCACCTATTTCACCCTATACCTCACCTTCTATCTCACCTGTTTCACCCTATACCTCACCTTCTATCTCACCTGTCTCACCCTATTTCTCATCTTCTATCTCACCTGTTTCACCCTATACCTCACCTTCTATCTCACCTGTTTCACCCTATTCCTCACCTTCTATCTCACCTGTTTCACCCTATACCTCACCTTCTATCTCACCTGTCTCACCCTATTACTCACCTTCTATCTCACCTGTCTCACCCCATACCTCACCTTCTATCTCACCTGTTTCACCCTATTCCTCACCTTCTATCTCACCTGTCTCACCCCATACCTCACCTTCTATCTCACCTGTAAGCTGCTCCTTATAGGGCCACACAGCTTGTCAGAGGTGATGTGTGTGTGTTACGTCTGAAGCTGAGGGAATTTGTAGAGGAGGTTTAGTTTGCAGTGTCACAGAAAGATTGACTGACTGTGTAAAAACAATCATATTTTATTTGTGGGATTTCATGTCATTTGTGGCAGTTATTTTAATAGTAATGAATGTTTTTCAGTGTAGTTTTATCAATAGTAAATAAAGGGGGCTGATAACAATGGACTGTTATTAGGGTTGGACCATATGGGGCTCACATCACACACACACACACACACACACACACACACACACACACACACACACACACACACACACACACACACACACACACACACACACACACACACACACACACACACACACACACACACACACACACACACACACACACACACACGCACGCACGCACACATGCACACACACACACATACACATACAGAAGAGCAGAGCGTGAAAGGTCAAGTTCACATTTCTACAGTCCCAGAGAGGTCACAGAGGTCATGGAAAGGTCACCATGGGGTCAGAGGAGAGGTCATCATAGATCAGGCTGATCAGAACCAAAAGAGAAAAATGTCCCCATTTTAGTCTACGTGTCATTCATATCCTCCTGATGTTTTTCATGTGAACCTTTGTCTAAGCATATATTATTGGCAGTGAGGGCATTTCAATTTTATTGCATGTCAGCAGAGTTGAAGTTTGCAAAAATAAATTGAAATGTTATTCTGATGAAAGTTTCAGCATCAACATATGCAATATGTAGAGGCTATCCAAATAAAGAAAGTTTTAAATATTTTTTATCTCACCTCTCACATTGGGTTTTATGTAAATAGATAAGATGGTGTTTTATTCCCAATCAGAGGGATCTCCTGTCGCATCCCAGTCTCTACATAATAACCTCCAGAAACCCCCCGCCCCAACCCCCCCACACACACTGCATACACTGCATATTGCAGACACTGCACATTTCCTCTCTCAGGGGGGAGAGGCTTAGATCAATGAAAATAAATACTTTTCTTCACATAATGAGCCGAACAGGGAGAGGGACGAGGGTAGGGACAGGAGTAAGGGGTAAGGAGAAGGGGATAGGGTGAAATACAATAAGGAAGAGGGGTAAAAGCACATATGACCTACCAACAGGACATTAAAAATCGTAATATCTTCTGTTTCTCCGAGTCGTGGCTGAACAACGACATCTTCTTGTGACTCTCTTGTGAAATCATCACCTGAAACTAATTAGCATAACGCAACGGACATAAATATCCCTAGAAAATATTCCTATTCATGAAAATCACAAATGAAATATATTGAGACACGGCTTAGCCTTTTGGTAATCACCCTGTCATCTCAGATTTTCAAAATATGCTTTACAGCCAAAGCTAGACAAGCATTTGTGTAAGTTTATCGATAGCCTAGCATAGCATTATGCCTTGCTATCAGCAGGCAAGCTTGTCACGAAAATCAAAAAAGCAAACAAATTAAATCGTTTACCTTTGATGAACTTCGGATGTTTTCACTCATGAGACTCCCAGGTACATAGCCAAAGTAAATTTCTTCCCAAAAGATTATTTTTGTAGGCGAAATAGCTCCGTTTGTTCTTCACGTTTGGCTGAGAAATCGCCCAGAAATTACAGTCACGAAAACGGCAAAAAATATTCCAAATTAGCTCCATAATATCGACAGAAACATGACAAACGTTGTTTATAATCAATCATCAAGGTGTTTTTCTAATATCTATTCGATAATATATCCGTCGTCGGGACAATTCGTTTTTCAGTAGGACCGATTGGAGTAATGGCTACCTCTGTATTTTACGTGAGAATCTCTCTCGGAGCCACCATGTGACCACTTACGCAATGTGGCTGCCTACGGCTATTCTTCAACATAAATGCGTAAAACTACGTCACAATGCTGTAGACACCTTGGGGAATACGTAGAAAGCGTAAGCACGTTGATGGTACATTCACAGCTCAATAGGGATTCATTGGAACGCAGCGCTTTCAAAACCTGGGGCACTTCCGGATTGGATTTTTCTCAGGCTTTCGCCTGCAACATCAGTTCTGTTATACTCACAGACAATATAATTACAGTTTTGGAAACATTAGAGTGTTTTCTATCCAAAGTTGTCAATTATATGCATATTCTAGCATCTTGTCCTGACAAAATATCCCGTTTAAAACGGGAACTGATAAAAATGATAATACTGCCCCTAGAGTTGCAACAGGTTTAAGAACATACAGCTGGCAGGTTATGCACTCTATCGGCAGGACAGAACAGCAGCCCATACCTCAGGGCAAAGGCCTATGCAAATATGTGAACAACAGCTGGTGCAAAATATCTAGGGAAGTCTTGAAGTTTTGCTCACTTGAGGTAGAGTATCTCATGATAACCTGTAGACCACAACATCTACCAAGAGAGTTTTCATCTGTATCTGTACACCACAGACCGATGCTGGCACTTAAACCACACTCAATGAGCTGTATACCGCCATAAGCAAACAGGAAAACGCTCATCCAGAGAAGGCGCTCCTAGTGGCCAGAGACTATAATGCAGGGAAACTAAATCAGTTTTACCTCATTTCTATCAGCATGTTAAATGTGCAACCAGAGGAAAATAAATTCTAGACCACCTTTACTCCACACACAGAGAATCATACAAAGCTCTCTCTCGCCCTCCCTTTGGCAAATCCTGATTCCTGCTTACAAACTAAATTTAAATTAGGAAGATGCTAAACTACAGGACCGCTTTGCTAAACTACGGGACCGCTTTGCTATCACAGACTGGAATATGTTCCGGGATTCCTCCAATGGCATTGAGGGATAAGAGCGTCTGCTAAATGACTTAAATGTAAATGTAAATGAGTACATCACATCAGTAATTGGCTTTATCAATAAGTGTACTGAGGACGTCGTCCCCATTGTGACTATACGTACATACAGTGCTTTGCAAAACTATTCACCCTCCTTGGTGTTTTTCCTATTTTGTTGCATTACAACCTGTAATTTAAATGGATTTTTATTTGGATTCAATGTAATAATCTCAGTATATATACATCTGTTCTGAAATGCCCCAGAGTCTGCAACACCACAAAGCAAGCGGCACTATGAAGGCCAAGGAGCTTGCCAAACAGGTCAGCGACAAAGTTGTGGACAAGTACAGATCAGGGTTGGGTTATAAAAAAATATCTGAAAGTTTGAACATCCCACGGAACACCTTTAAATCCATTATTAAAAAATGGAAAGAATGACACCACAACTAACCTGCCAAGAGAGGGCCACCCACCAAACCTCACAGACCAGGCAAGAAGGGCATTAATCAGACAGGCAACAAAGAGACCAAAGATAACCCTGAAAGAGCTGCAAAGCTCCACAGCGGAGGTTTGAGTATCTGTCCATAGGACCACTTTAAGCCGTACACTCCACAGAGCTGGGCTTTACGGAAGAGTGGCCATAAAAAAGCCATTGCTTAAAGAAAACAATAAGAAAACACATTTGGTGTTCGCCAAAAGGCATGTGGGAGACTCCCCAAACATATGGATGAAGGTACTCTGGTAAGATGAGACTAAAATTGAGCTTTTTGGCCATCAAGGAAAATGCTATGTCTGGCGCAAACCCAACACCTCTCATCACCGTGAGAACACCATCCCCACAGTGAAGCATGGTGGTGGCAGCATCAGAAGCCACAGATTACAGGCAACATTCACACTGAGCTAAATGGTAGAGCTTCCGCTTTCAAGGACCGGGACTCTAACCCTGAAGCTTATAAGAAATCACGCTATGCCCTCCGACGAACCATTCAAACAGGCAAAGCTTCAATACAGGACTACGATCAAATCATACTACACCAACTCTGATGCTCGTCAGATGCTGCAGGGCTTGCAAACTATTACAGACTACAAAGGGAAGCACAGCCGAGGGCTGCCAAGTGACACGAGCCTACCAGACGAGCTAAATAACTTTGGGGCAAGTAACACTGAAACATGAATTAGAGCATCAGCTGTTCCGTGCGACTGTGTGATCACACTCACCGCAGCCGATGTGAGTAAGACCTTCAAACAGGTCAACATTCACAAGGCCGCAGGGCCAGACGGATTACCAGGATGTGTACTCTGAGCGTGCGCTGACCAACTGGCAAGTGTCTTCACTGACATTTTCAACCTCTCCCTGTCTGAGTCTGTAATACCGACATGTTTCAAGAAGACCACCATAGTCCCTGTGCACAAGACCACTAAGGTAACCTGCCTAAATGACTACTGACCCGTAGCGCTCACGTCTGTAGCCATGAAATGCTTTGAAAGGCTGGTCATGGCTCACATCAAGACCATTATCCCAATGCTATTCATTGACTACAGCTCAGCGTTCAACACCATAGTACCCTCAAAGCTCATCACTAAGATAAGGACCATGGTACTAAACACCCCCCTCTGCAACTGGATCCTGGACTTCCTGACAGGCCACCCCCAGGTGGTAAGGGTAGGTAACAACACATCTGCCTCGCTGATCCTCAACACGGGGGTCCCTCAGTGCGTGCTCAGCCCCCTCCTGTACTCCCTGTTCACTCATGACTGCACGGCCAGGCACAACTCCAACACCATCATTACATTTGCTAATGACACAACAGTGGTAGACAAAGATGAGACAGCCTATAGGGAGGAGGTCAGAGACCTGGCAGTGTGGTGCCAGGACAACAACCTCTCACTCAATGTGATGATTGTGGACTACAGGAAAAGGAGGGTCGAGCATGCCCCCATTCTCATCGACGGGGCTGTAGTGAAACAGGTTGGACCTCTATACCAGGCGGTGTCAGAGGAAGACCCCAAAAAGGGTCAAATACCCCAGCCACCCTAGTCATAGACTGTTCTCTCTGCTTCCGCAAGGCAAACGCCAAGTCTAGGTCCCAGAGGCTCCTAAATAGCTTCAAACCTCAAGCCATAAGCCATGTGTGTGCGTGTGCGTGTGTGTGTGGCATTAAAGCCGTAGTTTATAATGAGTTTAATAAGAGGAAAACAATACATGATTTAGAGCAATGCTGTCGGGGTACGCCAAATAAAAATGTGATTCACATTTTTTTAAATATACATGTTTTTTTAAATAATAAATAATCTTCACATTTTCAAACAGGTCATTTATATTTTCCAAGGGGCTATACATTTGGGTGAGTTTTTTTTCTCGCCTGAGTAGCCTCGTTTCAATGCCTGAGTAGCCTCGTTTCAATGCCTGAGTAGCCTCGTTTCAATGCCTGAGTAGCCTTGTTTCAATGCCTGAGTAGCCTCGTTTCAATGCCTGAGTAGCCTCGTTTCAATGCCTGAGTAGCCTCGTTTCAATGCCTGAGTAGCCTCGTTTCAATGCCTGAGTAGCCTCGTTTCAATGCCTTAGTAGCCTCGTTTCAATGCCTTAGTAGCCTCATTTCAATGCCTGAGTAGCCTCGTTTCAATGCCTGAGTAGCCTCGTTTCAATGCCTTAGTAGCCTCGTTTCAATGCCTGAGTAGCCTCGTTTCAATGCCTGAGTAGCCTCGTTTCAATGCCTGAGTAGCCTCGTTTCAATGCCTGAGTAGCCTCGTTTCAATGCCTGAGTAGCCTCGTTTCAATGCCTGAGTAGCCTCGTTTCAATGCCTGAGTAGCCTCGTTTCAATGCCTGAGTAGCCTCGTTTCAATGCCTGAGTAGCCTCGTTTCAATGCCTGAGTAGCCTCGTTTCAATGCCTGAGTAGCCTCGTTTCAATGCCTGAGTAGCCTCGTTTCAATGCCTGAGTAGCCTCGTTTCAATGCCTGAGTAGCCTCGTTTCAATGCCTGAGTAGCCTCGTTTCAATGCCTGAGTAGCCTCGTTTCAATGCCTGAGTAGCCTCGTTTCAATGCCTGAGTAGCCTCGTTTCAATGCCTGAGTAGCCTCGTTTCAATGCCTGAGTAGCCTCGTTTCAATGCCTGAGTAGCCTCGTTTCAATGCCTGAGTAGCCTCATTTCAATGCCTGAGTAGCCTCGTTTCAATGCCTGAGTAGCCTCGTTTCAATGCCTGAGTAGCCTCGTTTCAATGCCCAAAATAAAATGATGTCAAATACAGGTAGCTTAGTCAAATAATTAACATCCAATCACATTAACCGTTACTCTCTTGTAGGAAACTTCACTTTTGCGCAGACATTTAGAAACGAAACATGACAATTTAAAAATAAGCCACAGCAGTTTTTGAGCGAGAATGAATACAACTTTCGAGTAGTAAGACATGTATGAAAGCAACAGATACTATTAATAAGAAGGGGCTAGAAGAATCTTATATGATGAGCTACCGAGTGGCTAGGACAGGCAAGCCCCATACTATTGTGGAGGACTTCATTCTTCCTGCTGCTGCGGATATGGCTGGGACAATGCTGGGGGAAAAGGCCCAAAAAACTACACAGACGATGCCTTCATCAAACAACACTGTTTCACGACGCATCAGTGACATGGCAGGAGATGTTTTGAAACAGTTACTGCTTCGCATACAGGCCAGTGAATTCTATGCGTTACAGCTGGATAAGTCAACAGATGTGTCGGGCCTGGCACAGCTCCTGGTATATGTCCGTTACGTTTATGGGGGGTCAATTAAGGAAGACATCCTCTTCTGCAAACCACTGGAAACCAGGACAACAGGAGAGGATATTTTTAAAGTACTGGACAGCTTTATGTCATCAAATGGACTTTGGTGATCAAGATGTGTTGGTATCTGTACTGATGGCACAAAAGCCATGACAGGGATAACAATGGAGTGGTAACGTGCGTGCAAGCAGTTGCTCCCAATGCCACTTGGGTACACTGCAGCATCCACGGGAGGCTCTTGCTGCCAAGGGAATGCCTGACAGCTTGAAAGACGTTTTGGACACTACAGTGAAAATGGTTCCCTTTTTTAAGCAAGGCCCCTGAACTCTCGTGTATTTTCTGCATAATTCAATGATATGGGCAGCGACCATGTAATGCTTTTACAATGTACACAAGAGCGCAGGTTATCAAGGGGCAAAGTATTGACACGTTTTTTGACACGACTGGCCTATCTGGGTGATGTTTTTTCTCGCCTGACTGATCTGAATCTAGGATTACAGGAAGTCTCCGCAACTATATTCAATGTGCGGGACAAAATTAAGGCTGTGATTAAGAAGTTGTGTCTGCATTAACAGCACACAGGTCTTTCCATCATTGTATGATTTTTTTGTGTGCAAATGAACTCAAGCTTGCGGACAATGTCAAATGTGATATAGCGAAGCACCTGAGTGAGCTGGGTGCGCAATTACACAGGTACTTTCCCAAAAAGGATGACACAAACAACTGGATTCATTTTCCCTTTCATGCCCTGCCAGTCCACTTACCGATATCTGAACAAGAGAGCCTCTTCGAAATTGCAACAAGCTGTTCTGTGAAAATTGAAAAAATTAAATCCGAAACCACTGCCAGATTTCTGGATAGGGCTGCACTCAGAGTATCCTGCCTTGGCAAATCCTGCTGTTAAGACACTGATGCCCTTTGCAACCACGAAAAAAATGAATAAGCCTGGGTTATTCACAATGTTTGATGAACAAATAAGGTTTTATATGTAAGATGGTTAAATAAAGAGCAAAATTATTGATTATTATTATATTATTATGTGTGTCATGGTCCTATAAGAGCTCTTTGCCACTTCCCACGAGTCGGGTGGTGACAAAAACTCACTCATTCTTATGTTTAATAAATGTATCGTACAGAGTGTGTGTGTGGCAGGCTTACAATGATGGCAAAAACAACACGTGAGAGTGTGCTGACCCTGGTGCTGGAGGGGGTACGCAGCTGGAGGTTGAAGGTTTGAAGAGGTACGGGACTATAAAAAGTTTGTGAACCACTGACTTAAAGGAAACAGGTTTTCATCCTTCTCTTGCCTTCTGTCCATTTCTCATTCCGCAAGGTCAGAGAAGCCCCTTTCTTTTCTTTGTTTCTCTCTCTCTCTCCCTCTCTCTCTCTCTCTCTTGCTCTCTCATTCTCTCTTTCTCTCATCCCATCTCTCTCTGTCCCCTTGCTCTTCCAGACCCTATTTAGAAAACACTCCCAAACCTTAGACAGCTCTATAACTATAAATCTCTCCCCCCTTCATCCAGAGCTAAATGACTGAACACTTATCTTATCTACTGCCTCCATAGTACAGCCTATCACAGCCAATGTCTCTGGTCCTACCACACACTGTAATGGCAGAGTGATGTCTTCTCATTTGGCTGTTCGACTCCAGTACATCACAGCTCTGATATTCTCTGATGGAAAGCTGACAAAGGACAGGTGTCCATTCATTCTGCTCTGTCATGCCACTTTTCCTCTCCACTCTGTGGTAGTAAGAGCCTAAAGCAGGGGATCTGTCTGTACTCTGAGGGGGGCTTAAGTCCACTAAATCAGACCCCCCGCCAGGCACTCAACAGGGGGGGGGGGGTGCAAAAGGATGAGAGTAAAGACAGGAGGACGATAGGAGAGAAAGAAGAACCGTGATGCTAAATCTCTCCACAAGAACTCTATATCAATCGATACATCCTCCCAGGATAGAGCACGGTGTACTGCACACACACCCACATATTTGATACATGTTACTGTAAGGTGAGTGTGCTGTGTGCATCCTCTGTTACAGTAGGTAGTGCAGTGTGGACGTGGCTATTGATGAGAGTTTACAGTATGTAGATGGCTCTGCTTCCCTCTTACCATGTAGCCCACAGCAGACACACAACGTAAGCCTGGGATGGAAAGATCATAGTTAGCTGCCATATTTCACACGCTTATCCATTTGCTTATTGATTAGCTATATCAGCTGCGTCCCCTAAAGCACCTTGTTTGTTCTATTAGCATATACCTTGGGTTTCCTTTGTTTGCAATTTTGATGGTGAGTGTAATGAACGTGTGTGTGTATGAGAGGAGCAGTAACTCTCTGTCTACCCTGAGGTCCTCTCAGCCTTGCAGGCCTCCTCTGTATAGGCCTCCTGACACATGCCTAAACGGAAAGCCAGGATCCACTAATTGGCCACTGTGTTATTGCCTCTGTGTGTGTGTGTGTGTGTGTGTGTGTGTGTGTGTGTGTGTGTGTGTGTGTGTGTGTGTGTGTGTGTGTGTGTGTGTGTGTGTGTGTGTGTGTGTGTGTGTGTGTGTGTGTGTGTGTGTGTGTGTGTGTGTGTGTGTGCGTGTGTGTGCGTGTGTGCGTGTGTGCGTGTGTGTGTGTGTGTGTGTGCGTGTGTGCGTGTGCGTGTGTGCGTGTGTGCGTGTGTGTGTGTGTGTGCGCGCGTGTGTGAATGCTGGTGTAGAAAGCCGGTTGTGTCAGCAGTTCAGGGTGAGAGACGTTATCTCAGGGCAGACTGAGGAAGACAACACAACTAATATGGACATTCTTAAACAGTTCAAGTAGCCAATATAATCCTGACATTTTCAACGTTTTCATAATACAGTAACTCCAACACATATTACAATGTTTTTAGATGGACGTGCATTCTTAAATCCTCTATTAAAAATCATTGTAAATAAAAGTTTTGCCTTGTTGTATGACCTTGGTAATTATGCTGTTTAATTCTATTGTATCATAATTATGCTTCATTGTTTAGAGGTTTGGGGAGTCTTGTTAGCTCTAATTGGTTTGTTATCTCTCTGTGTTTATTAAATGCTCTATAATTGTTAATTACCATGTGAGG
>NC_060173.1:28929700-28942200 GCF_021184085.1 Oncorhynchus gorbuscha | reverse complement strand
TACATCATGTTCATGCACACACACACTCACACACAGGCACCGCACACACAGCGCACACAGTGCACACACACATGGTGGCTGCAGTGGAGATTTGTTGGTTGTATTGGTGCAGTGGACTGTAGCAGTGGAGCAGTAACAGTTTCATGGTAGGCTTTATGAGGACATTATATAATGTGTGTGACAGTTTACTCAGCAAGTGTCAGAAGGGGGAGATATGTGATGCTATGGGAACCAGTACTCCTCTGTGGCCCCACTGGACTGACTTACAACTAGCTCTGTGGTTGGCTACTGAATTAGCCCTCTGATTGGCTAATGAATTAGCCATATAATTGGATATTGAAATAGCTATGTTTTTGGCAACATCATTTTCTGTTTGGCTATAGAATTATCTCTCTGATCAAGTAATCGACTAACTCTATGATTGGATATTGAACAAGCTCTGTGATTGGCTATTGAAGAAGAGAAGATGGATGAGAGGCTAAAGCCTGTACTATTACATTACTCCCACTAGAGCAGGGCTATACAGTACTGTAGACTAAAGAGACAGAGGATGATCTCTGGAATGCTGTTTGCTGATAGATGCTGGGTGTCTGATCCTAGAATAAAGATGATGGATTGTGGTACTGATTGAGCTGGGCTGTGGCCATTACTGGACTGGCAGTCTCAGACTGACTGGGAGAGAGGAAGTTTCAGTCATTATTATTTTCTGACCCTCTGGGGATCCCTGTGCTGACCTGGGGTTGAGTGTGTGTGTGTGTGTGACAGGCTTAGATCTTCATGTCAGGGACACTGTTGAGAGAGGCAGAATGAAACACGACATCCCTCTGTTCTGCTGCTGTTCTCTCTGTCTGTCACTCACTATCCCAGAGGAGGCTATAGGAAGACACACACAGAGAGACACACAGAGAGAGACACAACACACACACACAGACACACATACACACACACACAGAGAGAGAGAGAGAGAGAGAGAGAGAGAGAGAGAGAGAGAGAGAGAGAGAGAGAGAGAGAGAGAGAGAGCAGCTGAGGATGGAGTTGTCGACTCTCTTCTGATCCATCACCTCCCACCCCTCTGAAGGTGTACTGAGACACATGTCGCATGAATACTAAAATACGCACATGTGCTCAGTTTCTGCAGAAGGCAGAGGAAGAGGCAGGTTGTAATATCAGTAGGCTATCTACTCTCTCCTCTGCTAGTTGATCCCAATCCTCTTTGGAAATAACAGCAGCAACACAAATCTGTGTGGCTGGCAGAGACAGATAGATAGGGCTGGGCTCTGTTTAATACCCTAATGTAAACCAGTAGCAATCAACCCTAACACAGCAGCACTCAGGGAACAATAAACTACACTCTCTATTCTCCCACCAGATAACAGCACTGTCTGTGTGTGTGTGTGTGTGTGTGTGTGTGTGTGTGTGTGTGTGTGTGTGTGTGTGTGTGTGTGTGTGTGTGTGTGTGTGTGTGTGTGTGTGTGTGTGTGTGTGTGTGTGTGTGTGTGTGTGTGTGTGTGTGTGTGTGTGTGTGTGTGTGTGTGTGTGTGTGTGTGTGTGTGTGTGAGAACTGTACTGTTGTTTCTTTAGCAGATAGAGGACAATGCTGCATCCAGATTGGTTAGAACCCAAGTGCTTGTTGTGCTACTTTAGAATGTGTCTTAAACCAGAGAGTGATTTAGACCCTGACCTCAGAAACTAACTCTACAGTATGTCTGATACACTCCTTTATTCATCCCCCACTATCCCTCCTGATATCTCACTCTTATCCCTCTGCACCCCTTTGTTTACTTCTTCTCCTCATCCCTCCCTCCCTCTCTCTCCCCTGGTTCAGTGAACAAACAAAGAGCAGAAAAACAGTCAAATAGAGCGAGGCTCAGATTGCCCAACCTAAAAAATATCACCACACCAGAGAAAGACCAGACAGCAACAAAGGGGAGAGTATTGCATGCATGTGTGAGTTTGTGCTTCTGGTGTGTGAGGGCATGTAGAGTAGTACTGTATCTACAATACAAAATCCATGTGTATGTGTGTGTCTTACCTTTATTTCCTGTTGTCAACTTGTCACAAAGGCTCTTATTGGTTATAATGGCCCTGTGTTTCCGCCATATAGACCCTGTGTTTCAGCCATATAGACCCTGTGTTTCAGTCATATAGACCCCGTGTTTCAGCCATATAGGCCCTGTGTTTCCACCATATAGACGATGTGTTTCCACCATATAGACCCTGTGTTTCAGCCATATAGACCCTGTGTTTCAGCCATATAGACCCTGTGTTTCAGCCATATAGGCCCTGTGTTTCTGCCATATAGACCCTGTGTTTCAGCCATATAGACCCTGTGTTTCAGTCATATAGACCCTGTGTTTCAGCCATATAGAGCCTGTGTTTCAGCCATATAGGCCCTGTGTTTCCACCATATAGACCATGTGTTTCCACCATATAGACCCTGTGTTTCAGTCATATAGACCCTGTGTTTCAGCCATATAGACCCTGTGTTTCCACCATATAGACCATGTGTTTCCACCATATAGACCCTCTGTTTCAGCCATATAGACCCTGTGTTTCAGCCATATAGACCCTGTGTGTCAGCCATATAGGCCCTGTGTTTCTGCTATATAGACCCTGTGTTTCAGCCATATAGACCCTGTGTTTCAGTCATATAGAGCCTGTGTTTCAGCCATATAGACCCTGTGTTTCAGCCATATAGACCCTGTGTTTCAGCCATATAGACCCTGTGTTTCAGCCATATATACCATGAAGGCTTCTAGTAGCTCTCTGGCTCTATGTATTATCGCCGGCATTGAGAGGGTGTGTTTGTCTAGTTTTTGTCCTTATATTAATGATAATATTACCAGGATGGAGTGTTGTGAAGTCATTGGGTTTCCAGCTAAGGACCAGATTGGTTTGTAGCTGTACTGGGAATGGTGTTTGCTGTTTGTTATGAAATAGAAGCAGTGTTGCTAGTGTACATTAGGCTTCTGTATTCAGGTGAGATTTAGTATCTGCCTTCGTGACTAGGCAGTATGCAATATACATTGCACACTTTTATGGTAAGAGAGAGAAAGAATAGAAAGAGTATTATTTCAGAGTACCAGGCATTCAGAAGCTGTTGTGGTTCCAGAGGTGGTTTTAAGGAGCAAAAACCAACTGCCTGATCTCTGGGTTGTTTTCTCACTGATTGATTGCTCTGGCCTAAGGCTCCTCTGAGTATGTTGCATCGTGTCTGAGTGTTTACCGGAATGTTGGGCGGATATAAACCCCAGTCTAGACTAGAGTCAGAGAGGAAGAGACAGAACAAAACCAACAATGAATGAAAGAGATTGAGACAGATTCTCAATAGAGGGCCCATGGTTCTGTCAGTCTCTGTGTGCTGTGGTAGACTGAGCTGCGTTCCTAGATACTGGATGTTTCAGATTGTGTTCACCAATGTTACAGACCTGTCAGTGGGACAGAGAAAGGCTGATACTGAGGCTCCAGGTCACTGTTGTCTGTCTATCTGTCACTCTTCTCAGTCATACTTCTCAACCTCTCATTCAAACGCTCATCTCTTTTATTCAGTGTCTCTCTCTCTGTCAGGGAAATTGTCAAGGACAAGTGTTAAACAAATCAACATATATTGTAGATTCTTCAAAGTAGCCACCCTTTGCCTTGATGACAGCTTTGCACACTCTTGGCATTCTCTCAACCAGCTTCACCTGGAATGCTTTTCCAACTGTCTTGAATGAGTTCCCACATATGCTGAGCACTTGTTGGCTGCTTTTCCAACCAGCTTCATGAGGTAGTCACCTGGAATGCATTTAAATTAACAGGTGTGCCTTGTTAAAAGTTCATTTGTGGAATGTATTTCCTTCTTAATGTATAGAATCCCTACCTTGTCACAACACAACTGATTGGCTCAAACACATTAAGGCAAAGGGTGGCTACTTTGAAGAATCTCAAATAAAAAATACATTTTGCTTTGTTTAACACTTTTTTGGTTACTACATGATTCCATATGTGTTATTTCATAGTTTTGATGTCTTCACTATTATTCTACAATGTAGAAAATAGTAAAACATTAAGAAAAAGCCTTGAATGAGTAGGTGTGTCCAAACCTTTGACTGGTACTGTATGTGTTCAGTGGTGGAGAAACTGTGTCTATGCTATATTCTGTAAAGTGTAACAATTAGGGTTAGGGTTAGGGGTTAGGGGTTAGGTTTAGGGTTAGGAGTTAGGTTTAGGTTAGGTTTAGGGTTAGGGTTTTGGGGTTAAGGTAAGGGTTAGGTTCAGGTTCACGGTTAGGGTTATGGTTATGTTTAGGGTTAGGGTTTTGAATGGAATAAATAGTTTGGTCCCCACGGATGATCGTGCTGGTCCTCAATTGTAAAAAGGCTATTATAGGCTTAGTGGTTAGGTTAAGGGCTAGGTTTAGGTTTTGGGTTAGTGTTATGGGTTAAGGTTAGGGTAAGGGTTATGTTTAGTATTAGGTTTAGTGTGAGGGAAAGTAGGATTTTGAATGGGAATCAATTGTTGGTCACCAAAATGTCCTCACAAGTATAGGAAGACATAGTGTGTGTGTTTGTATGTGTGTGTGTTTGTATGTGTGTGTGGGGGGGGGGGTCTACATGTTTGCTGTGTTTAATACCGTTCCATTTATTCAATTCCAGCCATTACAATGAGTCCGTCCTCCTATAGCTTATCCCACTAGCCTCCTCTGGTGCGTTTCTGTTGTGCCTGTAGGAGTGGGTTGATTTTGACACACTGCCAAACCATGGTGTTTGTCAGATGATAATCTGTTCACTGCAGATTGCAACTCAGATGATCTGTTTCACAATGAACACAGGGATGGTGTGATACTTGTGTGTGGTGCGACAGCGACACACACACACACATATGCCGTCTCTCACTAGCCTAAGGGGGATAGGAACGTTTGATGAGCTTTCAGTGGGAGGCAGAGAAGAACAAGATAACTATTACACTTAAAGCAGCAGAGAGAACAGAAGAGAGTGATTTAACCTTCTTATTCTGGCGAAGAGAGATCAACAGCATAGTTTAGCTCATGATTAAGAGAGGTGTCACGTTCTGACCTTAGTTCCTTTATTATGTCTTTGTGTTAGTTTGGTCAGGGCGTGAGTTGGGGTGGGTAGTCTATGTTCTTTTTTCTATGTGTTTGGCCTAGTATGGTTCTCGATCAGAGGCAGGTATCGTCCGTTGTCTCTGATTGAGAATCGAGGCTTGTTCTGTAAAAGGTGTATCTTGGAGAATTACGAGACAGAAGCGCGTGTGTGTGCGTGTATATGTGTTGTCAGATGTATTTTTGTTATGTTGCTTAATTAGCTGACAAAGGTTACTAAAGGTCAAGGCGTGTCACCGGTGCATTCAAATGTGGCACGACCACACTCAGACAGGTCATCCCTGCCATACCATTACAGTTAAACAAAATATCACTGATCTATGTGATTGTATTTAAACCACTCATATATAGACACTGTACTGCCATTCGAGTACCTACATTAATATTAATACTGATGCATTTACGAAATTGCCACAGAGGATGGGGACACATGTCCCCTCCCAATATTCAGAAGAGGTCGATTTGTCCCCCCAATAATTTATGTAAAATAAAATGAAAATAAAAACAAATGGGATTGGAGGCCTCCTGCAGGTCGGGGGTCTCAATTTTCAAACAGAAATGGGGTTTGCCTTTGGTGGTTCATCAATGTGTCATTCTGGTAATGCACGCCGTGGCCAACATAGCTAGTTCGTTAACTAAACTAGCCACTTGGCTAGCCAGTAACTCCTCCAGTATGTGTTGAAGTTATTTCACAGGAATCATTTTTGGATGGAAGCTGTAGAGATCGGTAAGAAATGCCTCATCTGGATGGAAGCTGTAGAGATCGGTAAGAAATGCCACATCTGGATGGAAGCTGTAGAGATCGGTAAGAAATGCCACATCTGGATGGAAGCTGTAGAGATCGGTAAGAAATGCCACATCTGGATGGAAGCTGTAGAGATCGGTAAGAAATGCCACATCTGGATGGAAGCTGTAGAGATCGGTAAGAAATGCCACATCTGGATGGAAGCTGTAGAGATCGGTAAGAAATTCCACATCTGGATGGAAGCTGTAGAGATCGGTAAGAAATGCTCGATCTGGATGGAAGCTGTAGAGATCGATCTGGATGGAAGCTGTAGAGATCGGTAAGAAATGCCACATCTGGATGGAAGCTGTAGAGATCGGTAAGAAATTCCACATCTGGATGGAAGCTGTAGAGATCGGTAAGAAATTCCACATCTGGATGGAAGCTGTAGAGATCGGTAAGAAATTCCACATCTGGATGGAAGCTGTAGAGATCGGTAAGAAATGCCACATCTGGATGGAAGCTGTAGAGATCGGTAAGAAATGCCACAACTGTAGCCAAATATCTTATTCATCATTTTTGTTTTTAAGCATTAAATTACCTGGTATGATGGTGCATTGATCAGTTATACAGTTTAAAGCCATTCGTTTTGCGTTTTTGCCAAAAGTCGACCTTTATAGTAACTGTCCAGTGCTTCCAGATTTCTATTAAATACCTATAATTAATTACAGTATGAGTGAAATACTGTAGTTTTCCTTCCATTTTTCTGTGTTGCAGTGGTGTGGTTGTACCCCAACAACAGAATGGTATGGGTGTATACTGGTCATTAAAAATATGAATGCGAGTAGACCACTAATTGGACAGCTCATCCTCCTCAGGAGGAAAAATGTGTTCTTAAAATTACCATCTCTGGTAAACACACACAATATCAAATAAAATCTATGTTTACTTGTCACATGCACAGGATACAGAATATGTAAAAGGTACAGTGACATGGTTACTGGTATTGTGGAGTCTTTTCTTTAAACATGTTGCTAGCTGGCTAAACAATGAACCATAATTCCAACTCATACTATCTACCATGCACCATGCATGATTCTGCAGGTAGGTAAAGCTAACCAACTAGGTTCAATGTTAGCTAGCTATTAATAGACTAACATTAGGCTACAACTAGCAATGCAAATGGTTTCCTGAGATATGAATGCTATTACTGCACCGATCATACATATAACGTTAGCTAGCAAGCCAGCAAGCTAAAGTTTGCTAGCTAGCTAACGGTACGCTTTAACTTGCAATGAAAACAACTATCTGACAAAATTAGAAACATCTAATATCTGAAAATGTAGCTACTCTTCTCCGTACACATGGATGAACACTTCTCCCAATCTCTGTCATGGATACCAAGGTTGCCATTAGTTTGTAGATGTAATCCGGAGAAAGGTGCTTTATACAACAGCATTCTGTGTTCTCTTTTAGACTCTCTCCGCATTTGGCAATCATATCTCTGCTTCCACCCGGCATTCCACTGATTTCAAAACTCTGTCAACTTCTTATATGACAACAATACTGTTGATCACCTTTTCTTCCCCTAGCTGTCATCAGAAGACTCTATAATGTATGGTTCAGTGAACATTTTTACCCTAAATCAGAGATTTCCACATTGTCTGATTCATTTTCAGAGTCAGAGAGAGTCAGCATGGCACAATCGATAATGCCTGTTAAATTCAGAGCAGCAAAGTTGAGAGCAGATGCAACACTTTTTCAGTTCTTCGTGGTATCTTAAAAATAAATCTGCTGAAGAAACTATTATCTACACATACTGAGCAGCACATGTTATAGACAGAAGCATTCTACATGGCAGACCAATCTGAACTGATCTTTTGGTATGTCCAGCCCATCCATTATCTCAGCCAATCATGGCTAGCGGGAAGGTTCCTGTATTTTTCCATGGCTAAACCAACTAGGTTCGTATTTTAAAACAATTATTCGTATTTACAGATGGCATACAAGAATGTTATTAAGCCACAAGCCAAAAAACGCATTTTGATGAAACATAAGCCTAGCTGCTTGAAACAGGTCACAATTGTGTCGAGTAGCAGGAAATTAGCTTTGAAACTGACAAATGTTCTCTCATCTTTATGGCAAAATGTGAAGAATAGCATGAGATGAGCTATAAAACAACATAAAGCTAGGTACTGCATGGCTAAATGTGTTCAAATGCAGGAAGTTAGCTGTTTTCCTAAAAAACAATCTGTTTTCCTTAAAAAAAGGTTATCCTTCCACTTATACTATGTTTTCAATCCATGTATCCCTCAAGGGAGGCATAATACGTCATGTCAAACTGTGTAGAAGTGCAGGAAATGTGTTTTAAAATGCTGCCATCCACTGTTTGTACTCCCAATATTTACACCACAATTCTTCCCTTGAGTTGATGAGAATACTGTAATGGATGTAGATCTAATTACCACCTCATACATCCACCTCATACATCCAACTTTCATATTACCTTCTCCTTATTCATATCTTTAAGCACATGACAAGTACTCTTCTAGTTCTTTCTCCAGCTCAGTATGAACCCCAGATAAGTTGTCAGTGACTTGGGGTCTGTTGAATGAGATAAGATAAGAGGTGAGAAGGCAGTACACACACATATATATATATATATATATATATATATATATATATATATATATATATATATATATATATATATACACACTGTTCTGCTGGTAAAGGTGAGTGTGTTAGACAAGATGTCATGTTGGAGGTGAGAGACAGACATTAGTAGTGATAGTAGAGCTGAAGGGTTTTATCTGGCTCTGTTGTGTAGGTCCGTCACCTCCTGCAGCAGAACCTTGGCTAAGTCTTCCTCAGTCCTAAAACACTGGCCCACAGTCTGTCTCACTGGGAGATGTGCAACATGTTACCATCTGAACCGTCGTCCCCATAGTGACTCTGGACTGAACAGCAGGGACATGTCTGAGAGAGAGAAGAGAGAGAGAGAGAGAGAGAGAGAGAGAGAGAGAGAGAGAGAGAGAGAGAGAGAGAGAGAGAGAGAGAGAGAGAGAGAGAGACAGACAGACAGACAGAGAGAGAGAGAAGAGAGAGAGAGAGAGGGAGAGAGAGAGAAGAGAGAGAGAAGAGAGAGAGAGAGAGAGAGAGAGAGAGAGAGAGAGAGAGAGAGAGAGAGAGAGAGAGAGAGAGAGAGAGAGAGAGAGAAATTGGGAAAATAAGTTAAATAACTTGGTTCTGGAACAACATAGAGAACAAAATGTTCCAATTCTCAGGAAAAATAAATCATACAATATTCTGGGAAAATAAAGTGAATATTTTCCAGACTAGTGGTTCAAATGTTGAGGTGATTTGGTTTTAGACAAGCAAACTCAGCACATAAATATTAACATAAACAACACTAGTGAGATAAACGATTTGTGAATGAATCCAAAACAAACTTAAATTGTCAATTGATAATAGTCCGTATCAGTGTCTGTGTTTTGGGACCTCAGTATTAAAAGTGAAAGTGGGAGTCAGTGAAACTTTGACAGAGCCATATCTCCACTCATGCACTAAGGGAATGGACTTTAGAGGTTTTACAGTTCATTGTTTATATTGCTCCTTCTCACTCTCTGCCGTCCCTATCAACTCAACATAACCCAACCCAATCCTGCTTTAGTTCGAAACCACTGGCCAAGTCTGTGCTTCCCCAAAGTCTTCAACTCTCAATTTCTGACCCCCCCCCCCCCCCCCCCCATTTGCAATAAGCTTTTATGATTTAGCATCTTTACAGCAATAACATGTGTTAGATACATTACTACATCATGTGCTGCTTCTCCAGCCCATCGACATATAGCTGTTAATGATAATTACAGAGACTGTATTTCACATAGCTTTTTGTATCCGTGTACATTTATTATAAACATTAGCAGTGTTGCCCATACTCCCCTAGCCTCTGTTTTATGTGGTTACAGTACCTCCTTCGTCACACTGTACAATAGGCTTTACAATAATGGACCATAAATTAATCCAGTGGCCAGACCAGCTAGCTGTAAATAGTAAGTAGTGATGCAGACATGTCTATGAGCAAGTTTTAAGTTCCTCGGCATACACATCACAGACAAACTGAATTGGTCCACTCACACAGACAGCATCGTGAAGAAGGCGCAGCAGCGCCTCTTCAACCTCAGGAGGCTGAAGAAATTTGGCTTATCACCAAAAGCACTCACAAACTTCTACAGATGCACAAACGAGAGCATCCTGGCGTGCTGTATCACCGCCTGGTACGGCAACTGCTCCGCCCACAACCGTAAGGCTCTCCAGAGGGTAGTGAGGTCTGCACAACGCATCACCGGTGGCAAACTACCTGCCCTCCAGGACATCTACACCACCCGATGTTAAAGGAAGGCCATAAAGATCATCAAGGACAACAACCACCCAAGCCACTGCCTGTTCACCCCGCTATCATCCAGAAGGCGAGGTCAGTACAGGTGCATCAAAGCTGGGACAGAGAGACTGAAAAACAGCTTCTATCTCAAGGCCATCAGACTGTTAAACAGCCACCACTAACATTGAGTGGCTGCTGCCAACACACTGACACTGACACTGACTCAACTCCAGCCACTTTAATAATGGGAATTGATGGGAAATGATGTAAAATATATCACTAGCCACTTTAAACAATGCTACCTTATATAATGTTACATATCCTACATTATTCATCTCATATGCATACGTATATACTGTACTCTATATCATCTACTGCATCCTTATGTAATACATGCATCACTAGCCACTTTAACTATGCCACTTTGTTTACATACTCATCTCATATGTATATACTGTACTCGATACCATCTACTGTATCTTGCCTATGCTGCTCTGTACCATCACTCATTCATATATCTTTATGTACATAATCTTTATCCCCTTACACTGTGTATAAGACAGTAGTTTTGGAATTGTTAGTTAGATTACTTGTTGGTTATTACTGCATTGTCGGAACTAGAAGTACAAGCATTTCGCTACATTCGCATTAACATTTGCTAACCATTTGTATGTGACAAATAAAATTTGATTTGATTTGATTTGATGAATGGGCTGGCTGCACAATTATCACACACAGCAGCACTCAATCCATTACAACAGCCACTTACTGTCTATATCATCACACTGAGCACTTTAATCTGTCACCAGGCTCACAATAACCCTTTCAGTTGGTATTGTATTCCTTATAGACACATGGTAATAGTTATAGAGTAATATACTGTAAATAGTTATTCTTTGAGGTTTTCTGAGGTGAGACTAGCAGGTGCATTGATTTATTTAGTTATTATTTAACCAGGCAAGTCAATTAACAGCAAATTCTTATTTACAATGAAGGTCTGGTAAGAGGCGAGGGGCAAGAGTGGCTGAATAAATACAAGTAGAAGGGGTCCTGGCTCTAAGGTTTTATGTGAGGGTTCTAGCTGTCTGCCGTACCCTCTAAACAGCAGTGATGCTCTCTGTCTGTCTCTCTGTCTATGTCTCTGTCTGTCTATGTCTCTCTCTGTCTATGTCTCTGTCTGTCTATGTCTCTCTCTGTCTCTCTCTCTGTCTATGTCTCTCTCTATCTGTCTATGTCTCTCTCTGTCTCTCTCTCTGTCTATGTCTCTCTCTGTCTGTCTATGTCTCTCTCTGTCTATGTCTCTGTCTGTCTATGTCTCTGTCTCTCTCTCTGTCTATGTCTCTCTCTATCTGTCTATGTCTCTTTCTGTCTCTCTCTCTGTCTATGTCTCTCTCTGTCTGTCTATGTCTCTCTCTGTCTATGTCTCTGTCTGTCTATGTCTCTCTCTGTCTCTCTCTCTGTCTATGTCTCTCTCTATCTGTCTATGTCTCTCTCTGTCTCTCTCTCTGTCTATGTCTCTCTCTGTCTGTCTATGTCTCTCTCTGTCTATGTCTCTGTCTGTATATGTCTCTCTCTGTCTATGTCTCTGTATGTCTATGTCTCTCTCTGTCTGTCTCTCTCTGTCTATGTCTCTCTCTGTCTGTCTATGTCTCTCTTTGTCTATGTCTCTGTCTCTCTCTGTCTATGTCTCTGTCTGTCTATGTCTCTCTCTGTCTCTCTCTCTGTCAATGTCTCTGTCTGTCTCTCTCTCTCTCTCTCTCTCTGTCTATGTCTCTGTCTGTCTATGTCTCTGTCTGTCTCTCTCTGTCTATGTCTCTGTATGTCTATGTCTCTCTCTGTCTGTCTGTCTATGTCTCTGTATGTCTATGTCTCTCTCTGTCTGTCTCTCTCTGTCTATGTCTCTCTCTGTCTGTCTTTGTCTCTCTCTGTCTATGTCTCTGTCTGTCTATGTCTCTCTCGGTCTCTCTCTCTCTGTCTATGTCTCTGTCTGTCTCTCTCTGTCTATGTCTCTGTCTGTCTATGTCTCTCTCTGTCTCTCTCTCTCTCTGTCTATGTCTCTGTCTGTCTATGTCTCTGTCTCTCTGTCTCTCTGTCTCTCTCTCTCTCTCTCTGTCTATGTCTCTGTCTGTCTATGTCTCTGTCTGTCTCTCTCTGTCTATGTCTCTCTCTGTCTGTCTTTGTCTCTCTCTGTCTATGTCTCTGTCTGTCTATGTCTTTCTCGGTCTCTCTCTCTCTGTCTATGTCTCTGTCTGACTCTCTCTCTCTCTGTCTATGTCTCTGTCTGTCTCTCT